>NW_013677671.1:6508-12042 GCF_000517525.1 Limulus polyphemus | reverse complement strand
ATAACGACTTAGAGTGCTGTAATCTCTTACTACTTTATAGACTGACCAAAGGCAGTCAACCCATCAAATAACTTTATAACGACTTAGAGTGCTGTAATCTCTTACTACTTTGTGGACTGACCAAAGGCAGTCAACCCATCAAATAACTTTATAACGACTTAGAGTGCTGTAATCTCTTACTACTTTGTGGACTGACCAAAGGCAGTCAACCCATCAAATAACTTTATAACGACTTAGAGTGCTGTAATCTTTTACTACTTTGTGGACTGACCAAAGGCAGTCAACCCATCAAATAACTTTATAACGACTTAGAGTGCTGTAATCTCTTACTACTTTATGGACTAACCAAAAGCAGGCCGCTTTCTCACCTCTCTCAATCCCAACCAATATTTCTTCCACTGAACTTCATAACAAGATTTTACTTACCAGATTCGTTTTGACCAATATTTTAGAGAGAGTAAGTCATAATTACTTTGATTTTATTAGTCACTTTAAACCTTAGTTATCTCTTGCGTTATAGTTTGTGATTAGGGAAAAGTCATTCGGAAAGTAATCTTTCTCAAAGTGATTTCGTTATTTTCAGGTGATCGCATCGTTGTTTGCTTGTTGATGTTTTTTAACACTATATTGGTTTATTAATTCTTGTACTTAGAATATATTTAAATGATACTGTTGTACACCATACCAGATCGTTTCTTCAAGTATGATTTTATTTTACTTTCTTATTTTTGTATTGCCGTTACTTATAAGCAAACAATCTTCAGCCAGATCTATGCAGACAACAGTGACGTTGAACCTACTGCATTAGAAGCAAACAAAGATAGTTAGAAAAAGGAATCTGTTTCTCGTGCTAGAGGCAATAAAAATCTGGAGCCAACAGCTTAAAGTAAAGTATGATGAGGACTGCTTCTTTTATAACATTTAGATATTATTACCCCAGATTTCTTTAGGTAATAATGCTATTTTTTATCACAGTGTATATCATAGTTTGTTTTGCGTTAGGCTATATATTTAGTTCTATTTCAAAATTTGAAGAAGGCATGCCCCTAGTTACGGTTACGCCGTAAATTCATGTATTTGGCATGATATCACATATGCTGAGAAATCAGGTTCTTAGTAATTAATGAACCTTAGTATCTCTGATATTATTCGATATAAGTCCTTGAGATCAACCTAGCACCAAATCATTTATAATTAATCATACAATTAATAAAATACCGTTGTGTTAAAACGAATGTATATTAGATTTTTTTCGTAAAAAGATACATTATATTTCACATGTAAAGAACATACAACTATGGAATAATCAGCTGGTTAGAAAACATGCATAAATGTGCATTACACATAGAAATCTCCAGGTAAAAATCTATGTAGAAAACCGTGTACATTTATATGCAGTAAAATAAAATAGCGGCACAAAATATCGTCACTGATTTATTTGGTGAATTATCTGAGAACACTAAAGTCACCATGATAGTGACTTGAAAAACAAAAATGATCATCAGAGATGTTGGAATGAAAATGTTAACAGTAAAACACATTTTGAACATTTTGGGGGGAAAATTTCTGTGACACGAAACTTTAGGGCAAAAGTATAAATCTTTCATTAAAAATAACCTACGTAACTTTTTGTATTTTAATTCGTCTTCATGGTCCCTAATTTTTCGTTGAAGAAACTTAGGTGAAAGAAGCCATATATATTTAACTGAATTTTTAGATATTGAGGTTGGGTGCGATATAGAGGATATCAACTATTAAAACACGCCCACATTTTCACTTCACTTTTAGAAGAAAAACATCATCATTAAGAAATATATCACGCTTACAAAGTAGCTAATCTACATTTCCTGTTTATGTAGCAGCATACAATACTGGTTAACAAAGAAAAGGTAACAAATGAACCCCCTGTGGCTCACCGGTAAGACTTACGACTCATAAAACCAAAATTCCATTTCTTTAGCTTTGCGCTTAACAATAACAACCGCTAAAGCAGATGAACATTAGGTCATTTTATACAAATAAAACACAAAATTTGGTGATACGTGGAGTCTAAAAGACTAAATAGTTCAATAAAGCATCAAAATAAATGTATTTATTGTTGTTAGGCTAATAAGTTCTAGCCAAAATCTAGCCAATTGTAATAATCATATTTCAACTATGCTTGCCATTGCCCACTGCTGCCGAGAGCGTTCTTTCAAAACTAAACGAAACTGTTGTAGTAAAGAACAAAATATTAGGACAGCTAGCCTTATCGTGATGTACTACATAATTTATTTTCTAACAAAAATTTACTTTTTGCTTCTCGTTGCTCTAGTAAGTCTTTGTTGATGTTGAAGATAAAAAGTATTAGCATACTTTACGGATAAAGCTTATTGTATCTAGAGTTGCATTTGAAGAGCTAGATATTATAACTCTTCGAATCAAAACACGCATCAAGGAGAACAGATTACGCACTGAATTTTCATAGATTTGTTAGATTGTTAATTCTCAGATTACCTTGTTCCCACGTGAAAGATTTTTAGTCGTCGTCTTTGTTCTTTTCTAACACGTGTGTTTTTTTTGTTCAGCTTGGGGCATGATGGTGAGTAAAACAAAATACGGTCTAGATAACTAATGAATGGATATTTGGTGTAAAATTCTTACGAATGCTATAAATGTAGCTACCAGTTCGGTCGCCAATTTTGATTTCATTCTTTTAAGTCACATGCTCAATCCTTTTTTAGCCGCACGATTTTTTTCACACCTAAAGTGTTTTTGATTAGATATCTTGATTTTTTGTCAATACAAACCAACAAACCACAGCAAGTAAGAAAGTGACACTTGATAGTGATCAGCATAACGTTTAGGATCGCAATCCCATTATTCGGACGCTTGATAGTGATCAGCATAACGTTTAGGATCGCAATCCCATTATTCGGACGCTTGATAGTAATCAACATAACCTTTAGGATCGCAACCCCATTATTCGGAACATACCTATACTTTACAGAACCAACTAGATTCTTTAAAATATATGGTGGTAGTTTTCCTCTCTAACACATTGTTAATAACTCCCTTTATAGTAATGTCATGGAATCTAGATTAACGGTTTCGTGTCATCACCCCAATGCACTTGGATAATATCACGTGACGCTAAACACTCTTTAATTAGGAGAATTTCATAAATTTTATCAAATTTATGCTTAAAGGTGTGCAATGAATAAGTGAATAATAACAACCCTCCACCCGTATGATTATTTTGAAAACCTGAGCTAGAAACTGCTTATCTGGTTTGCTTGGCCTAACCAATACTTATGTATCTGCACGTCCTTTCCTCGTATAGTTTTGCTGCTCTAAATCAGCCGTATTTAATGGGAATGACAAAAAACTAAAAACGGTCCATTTAACTCTTAGGTGAAGCTGTAGTAAAATTTTTAGACAAATACCTTACGTGATTTTGTGCGTAGACGTGCGCAAAGATTTTCGTTACATTTCAGCGGTTTTTGTTGAATAACTTTGCACATGTAGCTTATACTCCAACCCAATTTGACACCTGATTCTAAGTTACAAAGATTTATCAGTGTACCAAATCTATAAAACGTAACTATGTTTTTCTATCAAATAAACTTTCCGTTCTTTTGGTGCAAAGAAAAAAAAAGGAATAAATTCAATCAAAATTGGAGATTTTATATCTCGTGTCTCTAGTAATACATTGCTTTGAAATTTGGGATGTAAAGTAACGGTCTACTAATACACTTCTACTGAAAATATGGGGTAGTTTGGATTACCACAGTCCGAACTACAGAAAGTGGAATATCTCTAAACTATCACTCCTGTTAATAACACACAGTGTGTCCTGCAGGTTGTTTTGGCCGCACGACACATTACCGTGTAATACCAATGGAACAAATTATATAAATGAGAAACGATTGAATATTATGTCTATAAAAAAAAATATTCAAACATTTTTATGTAGATTTGTTTGTTTGCAATTAAGGACAAAGTTACACGATGGGCTATCTGTGCTCTGCCCACCTCGGGTAAAAAATCCGTTTTATAGCGTTGTAAGGGTAGGGTTCATGTCATTTGTTTGTTCGTCTCACTTCAAGTCATCATTTCCAGTAGTCCGTTTAACTCCATATCGATAAGAGTTGGATACTCATTTAATGTGTTTGGGATTATCTCACGAACTGGAAGCTACTTTGAAGTATTGACATTTTGGTACCAATAAACAAATTGTATTAACTAAGCTACTTCTCGTTCTTCAAGTTACAAGATGTTTTCGTCGTTCTCTATTGTTCTCTTACACTACGACTTTCTTTCACTTGATATGAAGGATTTGTTAGACTAGTAAACTCGTTAGTTTAACAACAAAAAGAATGGCACCGTATACGTTTCTTTTCCGATATTAGGTTGTGAGTTAATTATATTGACTTTACTTAGTTTCATTTACTTAAAAAAACACGTTTTGTAGTATCATTTCGCAATATCTTAGTTTTCTTTTTTGAATCGTTTTTTATCATCAATAAAAAACAAATCTAGATATTTTGCTAGTTAAGCATAAAATACTCTAGTTCTTAAGGATAAAGGCATCTGACTAAATGATAAACATTTCCAAAGGTACTTGGAATTCATTTATATAATCAAAATACGAGAGCAATATTATCTGTATTTTTTAGAAATATATATATATAATGTCATTATATATAATACCTAAACCTAAATACCCAAAAATATCTTTGTTATTAATGAAACGTGTAATAATCTAAAACGTAAGAAAAATTTACCTTAATGTAATACTACAGAGATGAAATAGAATTATGAATAAAAACAATTTCCCAACCAATAAACATTTCTATGATTTAAGGCCAAATGGTTAGTTACGTATATGATCCTTTCACAGTCATATGATCTTTAACACAATGTTTGAAACTAAGGTAAATCCACAAATTATTGTATTATGAGCCTTAACACAATGTTTGAAACTAAGGTAAATCCACAAATTATTATATTTTCTAAATATATTTAATGCTATAAATTCAAGTATCGATTTTCTAGTTTTGCTGTGACAATTGAAGCCTATATTTCGGTTCTACCCACGAGAAGAGTTAAAAATTATTACTGGAAAACATCTTTATATGAAATATTTCAGTGTTAATTCTAATTGAACGTACAAAGTTGACTTTATTGGATGTAACATTATGGAAATAGACAAAGTAAAATATATACCCGTTTCGTTTTCAACTGGCGATTTTGTTTGTTAAACTTCTTTTGATGACTAATACAAGAGCTTTCGAAATTGTGATCGACAGTGTAATATTTTATATAGGCTGTGCTAGTGTGAATATGTATCTAGATATTAGCCCGGCATGGCCTGGTGGTTAAGGCGGTCGATTATCAATCTGAGGGTCGCGGATTCGAATCCCCATCACACCAAACATTTCAGCCGTGGGGACGTTATAATGTAACGGTCAATCCCAATATTCGTTGGTAAAAGAGTAGCCTAAGAGTTGGCGGTGGGTGGTAATGACTGGCTATCTTACACTGCTAAATTA
>NW_013677671.1:3800-5840 GCF_000517525.1 Limulus polyphemus | reverse complement strand
TAGCGCAGATAGCCCTCGTGTAGCTTTGCTCGAAATTCAAAAACAAACAATCTAAATATTTTGGCACATGTTTTTTTAACCAAAAATCCAGTTTTTAAACCATAAAGAAATCAATAACCCTACATCGTAAAAAAGTAATTTAATTACTACAATTGAAAAAAAAATACTCCTTGCAACATAATTATTATTTTTTACTTGGCAACATCAGCAACAGCTGGGATATCAAATGGAGTAGCTTGGTTTTGCACCTTCTTTGTGTGAAATTTCATTTTACGGTAAATTGATCCATTTTTTTTTTCAAGATAATAACAATTTATTAAAATTAATACTTTGAAAGTTATTTTTCGCTATTATATTTCTATTAAAACTTCACATGCAACACCAAAACAAATATTTATTAGCTCAGTTTCTGATTGGATGTATTGAATCAAATTTATTCTTTAAGAATATCAACACATGTTTTTTTTTTGTATGTTTACTGAAAATTAAATAAAAATATAACTGTATTTTCTACGTAATACTTCCAACCAAAAACATTGGGTTTATTGAGTGACTCAGCTTTCGGCATCTTTCTCGTTTGATAAAACAAGGTTTCTTTGATATTAGAAAGGACTATGTTAATAAGCCGCGGCAAAGCGGCTCATAGAACGGCTCCGAGTTTTTTGTTTTTTTCAAGTACAAACTTTTGGCTCATAGTTCCGTCATCTATTTACCGATTTGAGATCTAATTACAGTTGTGGACTCAGGAGGTCAAATACTTTCGATTGACTTATTTGACCACGCCCAAGGTCTCATAGATTAGTTTATTCTAATCTTGGCTAAAACAATTTTAATTTGAAGGTAGACTGTTAGAGATCCTGATGAATAATAATACCGAATCGGGTATACGCGCGCCCCACACTTGGTATTGCTGGCGCAAAAAAATATAGGTAATATAAAAAAGAAAAAAATAAAGTTTCATAGATTAATTTACTCTAATCATCTGTTAAAGAATTTCAAGTGCCGCGGCTATTGAAGATTCCCATATTGTTAAAAGTTTTTTTTTATCGGTTGTAAATAGTAGAGCTTATGTTTTTTTAGTTCACAACATTTTAGAAGGTTTATTTGTTTGTTTGTTTTTAATCAAGCACAAAGCTACACAATGGGCTATCTGTGCTCTGCCCACCACGGGTATCGAAACCCGGATTCTAGCGTTGTAAGTCCGCAGACATACCGCTGTGCCACTGAGGGGCTAGAAGGTTTAACTGGCATCATCAGGTGAGATATAATGACTGAGGCTAACAGAAATTTATGAAAATAAATATTTTTCCTCAAATAAAAAACAAATCGGATTGTTTCAGTAACAATGGGCCTTTTACTTGTTGCTCGTGCATTTTATACATAAGAAAAGTATTTTTCTCTTTCCATTACCCAATTGATTTATAATTTTGTTCTAACTTGGTAGCTTACACAGTTTGGACGTTAATATTAATTATAGCTTACCGGAATTTGTTTGCATAAGCTCGTTTGTTATTAATTGCATAGCTACAAAATGGACTATCTGTACTCTGCACACCTCGAATATCGAAACGCGAATGGTTAGGGCGCTTGAATCGCAATCTGAGAATCGCGGGTTCGAATCCCCGTCACACCAAACATGCTCGCCCATTCAGCCGTGGAGACGCTATAATGTGACGATCAATCCCACTATTCGTTAGTAAAAGAGTAGCCCAATAGTTGGCGGTGGGTGTGATGACTAGTTGCCTTCCCTCTAGTCTTACACTGCTAAATTAGGGAAGGCTAGCACAGATAGCCCTCGTGTAGCTTTGCGGGAATTCAAACAAACAACGAAACTCGATTTTTTAGGTTTCTAAACCTTAATAATTACTGCTGAGCCACCGGAGAACTGTTTGCGTAAGGCACATAGGGAAGATGCACTTATTAGCTCCATTTTAGGATATTTGAGAAATCATCAACAAATTAAACCTCTCGACGTGGATTCCTGTACGTGGTGAGGGGACCTCCCAGAGAAGATTCTGTATTTTCAGTTACTTCCTCTGG
>NW_013677671.1:0-3790 GCF_000517525.1 Limulus polyphemus | reverse complement strand
TTTTTATTCAGAAGGGCTTAGAGGGGCTTGCTGGCTCTCCAAAATCAGTTAAGAAGCTCGGTTTTGGAAACATTATAGTAGAAACTTCCCATCCTAAGCACAGTGAACTTCTCTTGAATTCAAAGGCCATTGTGGATATACCCATTGAGGTTACTCCTCACGCTTCCTTGAATTCCTCACGAGAAGTTATTGTTGAGAGGGACTAGAAGTTTATCCCCGAGTCGGAGATCCTTGCTGGTTTCTCCAGCCAAGGAGTTTCGGCAGTTCGAAGGATCTCCTCTCGTCAAAATGGAATTATGGTGCCGACCTCAGTTTTGATTTTGACGTTTTCATCACCACGTCCACCTGTCGCCGTTAAGGCAGGTTATTTGAACTGTAAGGTACGGACCTAGATTCCCAACCCTCTCCGATGTTTTCAGTGTCAGCGTTTCCGTCACTCAAAGACATCTTGTCCTGGTTCTGTGAAGCTATTGTTCCCTCCTACATCACGGGCATATGCCTCTGCACTACGCTCCACTGCTACAGTGGGAGTGCAGACGGACCTTTCCGTGCCTCCATCTGAGTCTTTTTCACGCCATGTGAGGGGTCTTCTGCCTTCCATGGATAATAGATTTGATCAGTCTACATCTACTCCAATCTCTCTCCCCACTGTTCCTTCCAGTGACTGCCTGGGTCAACCTCCTCGGGCACCAGCCTCTGGTGTAAGAAACACCTGTTCCACGTGAAGAACACACATTATCATCTTCAGTACCGTCCCGACTTTCTAGGATATCAAGGCATTGTATAAAATGAAATAAACCTCATGTGCAGAAAAAATAAAGATAATTGATAAAAAAAAGTTACTTCTTCGAGCATAAAATGAAAGGAGCTCTTTACATAGGAAAAATGACTTAACAAAAGTTTTGGCTGAAATATATGTCCTATTTTGATTGACATTTGATCTTTATGATTATATTGTTCTTCTAAATTCATCCGCATTATCATTATTCTGTTAAATATCAAAATTACATAATCTGTATTATTTTAAAATATTTATATTTTAATTACCACGATAGTATTGGTTCAATAATACGGAACATGTTATTTTATACAGTGTTGTTACCACCTGCTTATAAATGGTCTTATTCCTTCGTTGTTCATTAAGCCTAATTAGATCACTGAAGAGGGTTAAAAATTAGCGCAAAAAAAAAAAACACGTTGCAAATTAGTAAGGAGGTGTAAACCTCTTTTCTTGTTAAAGCACATTTTAACATTGTAAGGAATGACTGTTTCACAATATCTTATTGTAGTTTGTGTTTTATAACTTAAACATAAATTCAAATTTTTCAATGGAATCAAAACAGTTATTTTTTTGTACTAGTATTTAATGGCTACATCTATTTCGATGTGTAAAGACCCGTCTATCTATTTGGAACATTAGGCACATTAAAGTTTAGTATCGAACTTAATAAAAATGAATTATGAGGATTGTTACATGGAATCCTTTGTACGCCAGTAAGCTCAACTGTAACTAGCCCGTATACGCAACGTTATGTACACAATTAGTGTCATCAAAGTGTGTGTAGACAAGTAGATGTAGCTACTAATGAATCCTGTGTAACACGTGACGGCTAGCTGTCAACCACATCACGGTTTCCGAAATCTACAGGGAATATCAACGACTCAGTAGATGTTTCTAGGAACGAAAGCGAATTAACTTGTTCCTATAGATTTTTCTTAAGAAGTTTAATATAGTTTTAGATTTAATATATTCCATTATATATATAAGAAAAAAGCCAATGCAATATTTTATATGTTGCTATATGCACTCCATGGTATGTATGAGTCTTCATGTTTTGATTAGTAAATGCATCACTTACGTGCAGACATAACATCCTTAATAACACATCTTTGAATATGAAGAATGCACTTCTATATAGCTATAAAATAAAAATGTTTAAAATGTGAATAAACATCCATTTTCTTGGTTAGGAAAAAGTTGATGATGCTTGGTATATCAGATATTTTTAATACATTTCTGTCAGATGTTATTATCTTCATTTAACTTGATTTAGAATTCAGATTATGTTGCGGTAAAACAATGGGAGAAATTTTGATTATATTTTGTATTTTACGAAACGTTTATTCTACCTGGTGGCTCAGCGGTAAATCCGAGAAGTTAAAACGTTAAAAATCGGGTTTCTATGCCACGAAGTACAAAGGACATTTAGCCCGTTGTGCAGCTTTGTGCTTTAACAACAAACAAACATATATATTTTACAGGACAATGCTTTTTAAAACCTTCAAGACGCTAAAATATTTAAATAACAGGCTATACCTGGGAAGGGATTTATAACAAAACAGTGTTGTATAACACCTTTAAGATGCTAAAATATTTAAATAACAGGCTATACCTGGGAAGGGATTTATAACAAAACAGTGTTGTATAACACCTTTAAGATGCTAAAATATTTAAATAACAGGCTATACCTGGGTAGGGAGATTTGTGAATATTGTGTAATAACTTGTACCAAAGATAAAAATTGTACACTAATAATTACAATTAATAATAAATAGTCTTACTTATGAGTAGCAAGCAAACTACAAATAAAACTGCTCTTGTTCATCAACTGGGTACCCTTTCTGCTAGTGGTGTTTTCGGTTCTTAACTGATTCTAAAATTCAGATACTAGGTAGGAAATGAATCACATTCTGTAAATTTCTTAAGTTGTGAAACGATTTAGCTAACGGAACATGACATTTGATAGTAATATATAAGTGTGTTAGAATGCATCACAATGAAACTGTTAATAGCTTAAATCACATCATTTTACATTCTGAAACGTGTTGTTTTGTAAATGATAGATGTAAATAGCGCTCAAAGTAAGACTATGCATGCGCTACGCCAGCTAGTATGATGAGTTCTGGAACTGAGAAAAATGCTCAGCAAACAATGTGTACGTGAAATGTCATTATACACACGTCTTATTGGAAACCAGTAGAAGGCCAATAAAGATCGGTGTAAGTTAAATTGTAATAACATATAAAACTTACCACAGTTAGATCCTTTACTGGTTGTTTGGCGCAGATAGTCTCGTTGCTTTGCGCCATAAAGCACTAAACAACCAACCAAACTGTGATGTACATTATGCGCAATAAGTTCAAATAAGTCCAGGAAAACCGATAGTTACTTCAAGCGGAAATATAATGAAACAATTTAAAAATAATTCAGTCTAATGACATTTTAAAAGGATATCGGACAAATAGTTGTAGCATTTTCATATTTAAGTGTATTTACTTGTACTTTTATGAATAAAGCAACAGTTATTCTAATTCGGAGGTACACACAAATATATTTTGTAGTAAAATGGATTAGAGTAGATTAGCTTTAAATTTGTTTCTGATTATTTGGTTTTGAATCATTATGATAAATGATACATTAGTAATTTTTATATTTATCTCAATCCAGTGATTAAGCTGCATAAATTTAATAAAATGTTTACGGCATGTAAACTGTGGTGATATATTTGTATTGCACACACTATATTCAATTATCAAAGTTTTAGTAATTGTGTGAAATATTAATAAAATGTTTACGGCATGTAAACTGTGGTAATATATTTGTATTGCACACACTATATTCAATTATCAAAGTTTTAGTAATTGTGTGAAATAAGCAAACAACATTTCAAGTAATCTTGAAGCAGCATGGTAACATTTCTATTTGTCTCTCTCTATATTTGCCTCATCTTAAAATAACACTGTCTATTCTACTTAAGCAAACCTTGTTTCCTATGTAGACTTCATTGAT
>NW_013677670.1:9179-13154 GCF_000517525.1 Limulus polyphemus | reverse complement strand
GTTGATAGTTTTATTTAATAGAGTTTCCACTGTTGATAGTTTTATTTAATAGAGTTTCCACTGTTGATAGTTTTATTTAATAGAGTTTCCACTGTTGATAGTTTTATTTAATGGAGTTTCCACTGTTGATAGTTTTATTTAATGGAGTTTCCACTGTTGATAGTTTTATTTAATGGAGTTTCCACTGTTGATAGTTTTATTTAATGGAGTTTCCACTGTTGATAGTTTTATTTAATGGAGTTTCCACTGTTGATAGTTTTATTTAATGGAGTTTCCACTGTTGATAGTTTTATTTAATGGAGTTTCCACTGTTGATAGTTTTATTTAATGGAGTTTCCACTGTTGATAGTCGTATTTAATGGAGTTACCTTGAATTTTAATAAATATTCTTCTTGCTCCCTCCGATCGGTTAAACTATTCCTATTAGTTTTGGAGATCGCCACAAAAGGCGCTGATGACAACGTGACATTAAGACGCGCGCACACTTATAATCGGTAAACAAAAGACTTCTAAGAATGATCATCTCACCGCATCTATAAAAACAAAAATATGAAAGTAATAATATAAAATAATATTGTTATTGATACGAGTCATCAAAGTCTAGTGTTATCACTGACGTCATTCTCGTGCTGCACGAGACTAACCCATTAAAAAAAACTGACTGTTTCTTTGAAAGTTCATTTTTGTTCTCAAACATACTAGGTTCGAGACAAACAACGATGTTTTAAAAATACATCAGTAAACAAAAGTTTAAAACGCAACTTGAAAGCTAATATGATTTCATGGCTACTTAGAAAGTTCGTTCTTTTTTATATTTGAAGATAACCGAGTGGATCAAACAGAGAAAGTTATTTTCAAATTAATATTGGTAAATCTATAAATTAATTTAAAAGCCTAGTGATTGCATAGTAATAAAAAATAAAAAAAGCATATTTCTTCACAATTACTCCGATATATTGACACTGATAAAACAGTTAAGCCTAATTTGAATTTGTGTGTGTTTCTGTGGTTTTACTTTACAAACTTCTCTTTACGACAAAAGAAACGGAGTTTTGACTTTGTTTAAATTAGGCTTAATGTCGTCATATAGATTATTTTTATGGAATAAGATTATTTTTTAGGGATTAAAATATATACACACATTACGTGTTCCGTTTCTTTAATAACTTGTAAAGGTATACAAACATGTAAAGTGTAGAAAAAAATGTATCCATCGAAAAATCTATATTAAACTATTATAACGTGATAAGATAAGCTTAAACTGGATACAATTTAATCTCAGCTGACCTTACTATTAATTTCAGTTACTGGAACACACGTGATATGCAGCGATATTTCCTGTCTTTAGTGATATATTATTAAAATGTTTTGGCTATTTAGTTTCTGTTCTCTAATTGTGGCAAAACGTAGTCTAGAAAGTTGTTAAGATTGCCTTGTTCTTGTTGCTTCGTTTCTTGGTTCTATGTAATAGGTGATGATGTCAATTCTGCTCAAAAGGATATTGCAGTAACATACATCATCCGTGTTAAAAAAAAAGACATTGTAATGTCTTTTGATAGATGAATACGATGTTGAATAAACAAAACAATCAACTAATGTTGTGAAAGAACATAAGTCACGAGGTGACGCTGTTAATTAGACAAAGAAAGTGAGTTTACTTGTTAAATTCCGACGAGCTTTCTTATTTCGATTCAGAATGAAGACCTTACTTTTAAGGTCATCATGTTTAGTTTGATGAAAGTCTATCCTAACATACAATACATACAGTACGTGTAATACATGCAATATATAAACCCTTAGCTGAAAAGCTATTTATCTCAGCCGTTTACGAAACAACGAGTCTTCTAATGTACAACTTGTTAAACGTATATAGGAATTTTTAATTATTTGAAATATCTTGAGCTAGAATAGGAAATAATAACACACACAAAGAAGAAAAAAATAGTTGGTTTAACTTTCAAATGACGACATTTAGTTAATCGAATAAGCATCAATCTTGTATTTCATCACAGAATATAAAAATAGGGGAAAAGGTGTCGCAGAAATAAGTGACACAGTGACACTCCGGTAAAAATCAATTCACACGACACAACGTTTTCGCAAAACGAAACTAGTTTCGAGCTTCACCAAATCAACTCTCTGCTGCTGGAAGTAGTATCAAGTAATCTGGGTACCAGTGCATCGTCAAATTAATTATTCCTGTTCACTGGCGCGTACTAAGCGTGACAGAATCAGAAAACTCTTTAATTAATGCTAATTTACTGTAGTTATTATTTCTCGTGGAAAACTTCCAAAGAATTCTAATTACTTCAGTACAAATTATCCGTGTTTATAACAAACAAAAATTGATTTGTTTCTCGTCTTTTTGACAGTATCTTTTACACAAAGTCAGTCTCGTATAAAAGCACACTGTGTATCATTGAAAACGATTATAAGAAAAATAAGCTAATGTGATTTCGGTAAACTTTAGAAAAGTAGCCTAAAATTGAACCAGGACAAGTGGTGGTTGTAAGCTTTGGAAATGCGTAATGATGGCAAAATGTTAGAAATGAGGGTGACCGCATTCCATATACGACTTTGTTTCATTCGATAGAGTCCCCTGGTGGCTCAGCTATAACGTTAAATATCGGGTTACCATACAAGACATAGATAGTTAATGTGTAGCTTTGTTTGTAACCAAACCTAACGAATATTGGTTTTAAGTAATAAAAACAAATACCTTTAAATACAAGACCTTAAATAACATGTAACTGTTGTGATCGAGTCTTGCAGGACCTTAAATAACATGTTACTGTTGCGATCGAGTCTTGCAGGACCTTAAATAACATGTTACTGTTGCGATCGAGTCTTGCAGGACCTTAAATAACATGTTACTGTTGCGATCGAGTCTTGCAGGACCTTAAATAACATGTTACCGTTGCGATCGAGTCTTGCAGGACCTTAAATAACATGTTACTGTTGCGATCGAGTCTTGCAGGACCTTAAATAACATGTTACCGTTGCGATCGAGTCTTGCAGGACCTTAAATAACATGTTACCGTTGTGAACGAGTCTTGCAGGACCTTAAATAACATGTTACCGTTGTGAACGAGTCTTGCAGGACCTTAAATAACATGTTACCGTTGTGAACGAGTCTTGCAGGACCTTAAATAACATGTTACCGTTGTGAACGAGTGTTGCAGGACCTTAAATAACATGTTACCGTTGTGAACGAGTCTTGCAGGACCTTAAATCACATTCTACAGTTGTGAACATCGTCGTTTTTTAACTTTCAAAGGTCGATGCAGATTTAATTGATTCTATACAGCAACGATATCGATGAATTTATCAATCGGAACCTGTGATTGTTTCGTAGTTTATTTCATTCGTCCATTCTAGTTGTTCCAATTAGAAATGATCTGTCTAGTTGATATAGGGTTGAGTGCAATAATAAATTACGTTGTCTAGTTGATATAGGGTTGAGTGCAATAATAAATTACGTTGTCTAGTTGATATAGGGTTGAGTGCAATAATAAATTACGTTGTCTAGTTGATATAGGGTTGAGTGCAATAATAAATATTAGTTGGAGTACCCGTCCCCTGGGTGTAAATTGTGTAAATTCATGATTAACGAAAGGTGATATTAGGACATGAAAAGTTGCTTCCCTTATATGTAATTATAAAAAAACGCAAAAACGCCCATAAAAACCGGAAAACACAAAATGTGAAACCGCAAATTTGCATGTATCTTCCCATGGACCCAACAAACCTTCATAAGAAATTCGGGGAAGTAGAAGTAGTTACATGGACATACAACAGACAGTACTATTATATTTATATAGAAGTAGTTGGATGGACGTACAGCGGACGGTACTATTATATTTATATAGAAGTAGTTGGATGGACGTACAGCGGACGGTACTATTATATTTATATAGAGGTAGTTGGATGGACGTACAGCGGACGGTACTATTATATTTATATAGAGGTAGTTGG
>NW_013677670.1:6055-8194 GCF_000517525.1 Limulus polyphemus | reverse complement strand
TTTAGTTGGCTAACCTAGTCACACGACACAACTACTTTATCTAGTCACTCAAGTAACCTGATTTAGTTGGCTAACCTACTGTTGTGTCGTGTGTAGGTTACTGAGTGACTAGATAAAGTGGTTTTACTGTTGTGTCGTGTGTAGGTTACTGAGTGACTAGATAAAGTGGTTTAGTTGGCTAACCTACTGTTGTGTCGTGTGTAGGTTATTGAGTGACTAGATAAAGTGGTTTAGTTGTCTGTGCTGCCGATGTGTTACTGTAGTTCATATGTTAACTAACTATATATATGTTCTAACTGATTAACTTCAGATGTTAGGGCTAGCCTGTACATCATCATCAGCGTCTAGAGTAGGAATGGACTTCGTTCTCCTCTTGTGAACGGCGTTAGAGAGTAATTTGTAAAACCCTTTGAACGGTGTTAGAGAGTAATTTGTAAAAACCCTATATCAACCCAGTCGGCGATCTGGTAATTAAAGAGCTTTGCTTTACTTATCAGAAGATAAATGTTTAACAAATCGTGACATAATTTTATATGATTTTTCATGAAAAGAAAATTTACCAAAATCGATTCGGATCCCATTTCTGACGGGATGAAAAATGTTATAAATATTTCTCAATTCTGAAATTCAAAACTACTAAATTGTAATAGGTTTAGTAAGCCTCAGACTTCAATGTTCGTACATTTCCGTACAAGATATTCTAGAGTAGACGCTCTCTCCTTTTCAAAACAGAAGGTATGTGTTTGGAACCTACCTCAATTGTGATTGTTCGTGGAACCTCACCAAAAATAGATTGTCATAGCGGGAGTATTCCTTGGTGGTTAATCTGTACGTGGAACATGTCCAGAAATAGATTGTCATAGCGAGAACATTCCTTGGTGGTTAATCTGTACGTGGAACATGTCCAGAAATATATTGTCATAGCGGGAGTATTCCTTGGTGGTTAATCTGTACATGGAACGTGTCCAGAAATATATTGTCATAGCGGGAGTATTCCTTGGTGGTTAATCTGTACGTGGAACATGTCCAGATATAGATTGTCATAGCGGGAGTATTCCTTGGTGGTTAATCTGTACGTGGAACATGTCCAGATATAGATTGTCATAGCGGGAGTATTCCTTGGTGGTTAATCTGTACGTGGAACGTGTCCAGATATAGATTGTCATAGCGGGACTATTCCTTGGGGGTTAATCTGTACGTGGAACATGTCCAGATATAGATTGTCATAGCGAGAACATCCCTTGGTGGTGATAGAAAGGGAATTCAGCTGGTCCCCTGCAGGTCGAGTTTCCTCGGGTGAGCAATGGAAGGAAAGGTTCGTGTTTTGCAAACCTTTCAGACTTACTTTATTTCACCGAATGATGGCTCCACCGAACGTGAAGACCAGTAGTAAAGTACACGTAGTCAAAAGAAAGTGACGTTTAATACCGCGCGTAGCACAGGTACCTTTATTGGTTGATATCTTTGTGTGTATCTGAAGCTGTCAGAGCTTTCATATAATCTTAACTGGAGTAAATGTTGGATAAACGTAAATACATCATTTTTAGTACCACTTGTTGTTAAACACAAACCTATACGATATCCTTATTGATATCTTTGTGTGTATCTGAAGCTGTCGGAGCTTTCATATGATCTTAACTGGAGTAAATGTTGGATAAACGTAAATACAACATTTTTAGTACCACTTGTTGTTAAACACAAAGCTTTGCGATATCCTTATTGCTGAGCCACCAGTGGCCATTTTTAGTACTAAGTCTCTCTGCTACACGTTCATTTTGTAAAAATGTGTATGCATTACACGATTTGAAATGTTTGAAGTAATTAAATGAAATTAAGTAGTCTTAGTTAAATACAAAATATTGAATTAAAATACACAAAAACATTATGATTGTCACTAAACCTTATAAACACGTTAACTCGATAAATCCCCCTCAGCAGTAAGCTGAATGTCTTATAATTCTGAAATTCATGGTTCGATCCCTGCCTTGGGCACAACGCAGATAACTCATTTTGTAGCTTTGCGCTAAACAAAACTGAAACAGACCTATTACATTTACAAACGATTTTTATTCTAATGTGTTCCAGTACGGTATCGTAAGTTTAGTCCTAGTTAAAATGTTGTAGTCCATATCCAGACAT
>NW_013677670.1:0-5252 GCF_000517525.1 Limulus polyphemus | reverse complement strand
TCTTAAACATTTTTAATTAGATATATTATGCTGTAGTTGACACTCTGTAACGGTTCTACCTCCAATCAACACTACAGCTGTAGTTAACACCCTGTAACGGTTCTATCTCCAATCAACACTACAGCTGTAGTTGACACTCTGTAACGGTTCTACCTCCAATCAACACTACAGCTGTAGTTAACACCCTGTAACGGTTCTATCTCCAATCAACACTACAGCTGTAGTTGACACTCTGTAACGGTTCTACCTCCAATCAACACTACAGCTGTAGTTGACACTCTGTAACGGTTCTACCTCCAATCAACACTACAGCTGTAGTTGACACTCTGTAACGGTTCTACCTCCAATCAACACTACAGCTGTAGTTGACACACCGTAACGGTTCTACCTCCAATCAACACTACAGCTGTAGTTGACACCGTAACGGTTCTACCTCCTATCAACACTACAGTTACACTTCCCAGTTCCAGCTATCTTTTCATTATTTTCTTCGAAGTAAAAGAACCGATTATGTAAAACTTCTTTACCAGCTTAATTGAATGAGCATAAGTTAAACCATTTCAGTGCATAGCAGGTTATGACCTCACGTTTTGAAATGTCCAGGGACAACATTAGTTTACCTCGACAAGGACACCGTTTGTGTCTCGAAGGGTGTTCAGACGAAATCGATCTCCGCCGACAAACGTGGCATCATCTATGAAGTGTTCGTTGGTTATTCGGGCACGCAATGTTGCCACATCCGGTTCCTCTGATATAGTGGCGGAGTAGTGACTTTAGACATCACTCTGTATATCTGGTGTATTTTTTTTTTTCTTTTCTTTACTCAACTAAGAAAGAGAGTCGGTAACTTATGGTCTTATTATTTCAAGAAAGTTGTGTCAAGGTTTAATAATCCATCATTATATATACAAATTTCCATCTGTGGATACATATATTTATAAAGTATATTTGATAAGGTTTAATTAGTTTTATTTTTGGATATATATTAATATCATTTTTTTATACAAGGATTGTGTTTTATGTTGAAAACAATTTGTATTTAATTCATTTTTACTTTTTTTGAATTATCTTGTGATAGATTTCCTGTCAATTTTCATCCTGAAGAGTTAGAACCTTGAAGTCACGAAACCGGTAGAAACATGGTAAGTATTGTAGTGTTTACTTATATCTACATGTTCATGTATGTTTGTGTGAAACCGGTAGAAGATGAGAAACACGGTAAGTATTGTAGTGTTTACTTATATCTACATGTTCATCTATGTGTGTGATTATCTTAGGTTTTTATTTCTTATCAATAACACCTAAGTATGTGTGTGTTTTTCTACATCAACCAAGATAATCGGTTTTCTGTCGTTATTAGCGATTTGATAAATCATGTTAGGGTTATATCTGGCGATAGCAAAATCTTTAAACGGTTTTGATGTTATGTTATCGACTTCTGTCCTAAGTTGAGTCAGTGTATTATCCAATGAAATAACCAGATATAGTTTTTCTACAAACTTAAATAGAAACCATAGCTCTTGTTTGTGCATTGGCTGCATGGCCAGGTGAGAGACCCTTACGGCTCAGAAATAGCCGCTTCTAATTTTGAACTAGTGACCAGAGGGAAGGTAGTCAATCAAAAGAGCCCGCCACTACAATGGATTTGCCCGAATAACGAGAATTACTATCACTCTTATAACACACACAGATCTGGAAGTCGAAAGCATGTTCATCGTCATCCCAGCGCGAACGTTGGATCTTCAGGTCCACAGTCTGGAATGTTTTACCTTGGACCTTTCGATCCATGGCCTAGCATGCTCTAACCTTGGACCTTTTGAACTGAAACTCGGCACTGAAAATAACCAGGAAACTGATGTTTCTCTGACCTGTAAATAAACATCAAGATTTATTTCTGTTTCGAACACTTAACTTAAAATCCTTCCACGGTAATGGAGCTACTTTAACATATAATACTGGACAAAGAACGCTTTTAAACGACCTTATAGACACTTTGGCAGAGACCGTTCTTGTTTCTTAAAACCTGTGAGCTTTAGCTTGCTCCGAATAAAAACAGGTGGGCATGTTGACCATCATGTTATTAGATGAGGAGATTTAATAAAGCGTGTATTAAACTTTTACTCAACTCGCCACCAGTCTGATGGAATCACAATTCATTTACGCCTTTTCTACTACGAAACGCTGCAAAAGTACAAGGCTCGGTACACGATCAAATGCATACAGTAGAGAAAAGAAAACAAGACTGAAATGGAATACGTGCACTTGTCACGTACCTATAGAATCTAGGTGGAAATGAAACTTCTCAACACCAGCTTGACTTTCATGTATGTATGTATGAGTTTTCTTATTGTTAAATTCATTGTTTGTCGGTTCATATTGTTTACACCAGAGCAGCTGAACTTCCATGTATGTATGTATGAGTTCTCTTATTGTTAAATTCATTGTTTGTGGTTCATATTGTTTACAGCAGAGCAGCTGAACTTCCATGTATGTATGTATGAGTTTTCTTATTGTTAAATTCATTGTTTGTGGTTTATATTGTTTACACCAGAGCAGCTGAACTTCCATGTATGTATGTATGTATGAGTTTTCTTATTGTTAAATTCATTGTTTGGGGCTCATATTGTTCACACCAGAGCAGCTGAACTTCCATGTATGTATGTATGTATGAGTTTTCTTATTATGGAAACAGTGAATAAAATGGGTATAACATGCAACTATTATGGGATTGCTCCGTCTCCATTATATAAAACACGTATTGGTTGTTTACATTATTTAATCAGACTGTGAGTACATCATATAAAAGTACAAGTAAAACACTATTCCCAGCAGTAGAGTGGTTAATGCACTCATGGACAGAAATATGATATGACATCTTGTAAGAATCAAATGTTTGTCTCGGAAAAGGCTACTCTGAGTCAGATTAGGATGGTAGTTCATGTTTCGGTAGGAGATGTATGAAAACTCTGAAACTATTGCTATTAGTAATAAAAGTAGTGAAGGTAAAACTTCTCAAAATGATGTTAAGTAACTCGTGATATGTTCTTTACGTGGTTCACAACAATCCAGAGTGGGTCGTGATGATGACCTAACGACCATCCAGAGTGGGTCGTGCTGATGACCTGACGACCATCCAGAGTATTTTCTGTTGGTCACAGCTGGTCACACTTTATCTTAGAGTATACATTACTTAACTGCTCGTAAAAGGGGGGCGGGGCTGTTTTATTAAAGTGGGTTTTATCTAGGAGGGGCTGTTTTATTAAAGTGGGTTTTATCTAGCTCATGAGGGGCTGTTTTATTAAAGTGGGTTTTATCTAGGAGGGGCTGTTTTATTAAAGTGGGTTTTATCTAATAAACTGTAAACGTTTTACAGCTGTAAAACTAAGAGATCGTCAATCATCAAAATTAGCTGAAGAAAATGCTAAATGTTCTGTTTGTTATATTCTTAAAAAAAAGTCTAATTAAAGAAGACTTGTACGCTTTCCATAAAGTTAACTTTCATTATTACGTTAGTATGATAAACTTTAATTCTGACGTCATTAGATGTTCTGTTTGTTATATTCTTAAAAAAAAGGCTTAAAGTTAACTTTCAATATTACATTAGTATGATAAACTTTAATTCTGACGTCATTAGATGCTACGGATCGTTAGTATCTGAAAGCTTTCAATATTTACTATATGAGTTTAATTTTGAAATTATGTCGTTAAGGCCTAAATAATTGTTATTCGACGCTTTTCATGTATTATGTAAACATATTTTCACATTATGAGACCTGTTTAAACATATTTTCACATTATGAGACCTGTTTAAACATATTTTCACATTATGAGACCTGTGTAAACATATTTTTCACATTATGAGACCTGTGTAAACATATTTTTCACATTATGAGACCTGTGTAAACATATTTTCACATTATGAGACCTGTGTAAACATATTTTCACAGTATGAGACCTGTGTAAACATATTTTCACACAAAACGTACATGAATATATTGACGCGAACGAGGAATATTCGCGCTAGCCGTCCCTAATTTAGGAGTGATGGATTAGAGGGTGGTCAAGACCACCTACTGCCAACCCTTGGACTGTTCTTTACCAACAAGTAGTGGGATTGATCGTCATATTATAAAGCCCCTACGGCTGAAAGGGAGAGCACGTTCGGTGAAGGGATTCGAACCCACGATCCGCAAGTCAAGCTTCCTAACCACCAGGCCATGTCGAACGGAAAGAAAATAACCTATCATGAAAGGTTCAAGATTCTCCACCATTTTCCTCTTATGTCACGTGATTTTTTTTTTTTAATTCTTATGGAATTCTCAGGAATGTGCGAGACATTTCCATAGTGAGCGAACCTACCACGTTGTTCAGAGGAATTACGTTGATAAGTAGACTTTTTTTTGTTGTTATCTGCGTTAGCTAAAGCACTGTTTAACTTACTTCACTCTCAAGAAAACTTGCTCTATCTTTACATAATTTCTTTGCCTGTTCTTGCTAAGTTTAAAGCCGACAAAAGCTTCGCTAAGCTCGGCTGTTATTCAACGTTGAGCATACACTGTAAAAGATGAATAAAACGCACGTCAACGTGTGAGCGAAGTTCAATGAAATCACTGACATGTAAACCTTTTCTAGGCTAAACCTTTCTTTTTAACGTTGTAGTAAACTGATTAAATTTCTTTCAAACATCCGTCAGCGTGGCTTTACATTTAAATCGGAGTCAGAAAGGTTATAAATCCAAACCTGCCTGACTTGTGTTGGTCATGACCGTTAGGCTCTCAATGAAAGGAGCCATTTATCAAGTCAAAAGAAGAATAAATTCTTCTGTTATATTTACAATTCTTATCTGATGCTTCGAGACCGCTAAGGTTGTAGTACAAACATATGTTAATGCATAGAAAATAGTTAATGTATGTTTAGTTTCCAAACTGTAGGTGAACACGTGAAGGCTAGTTTCAACGACGGTTAATGTACGTTTAGTCTGCAAACTGTAGATGAACACGTGAAGGCTAGTTTCAACGACGGTTAATGTATGTTTAGTCTGCAAACTGTAGATGAACACGTGAAGGCTAGTTTCAACAACGGTTAATGTATGTTTAGTCTGCAAACTGTAGATGAACACGTGAAGGCTAGTTTCAACGACGGTTAATGTATGTTTAGTCTCCAAACTGTAGATGAACACGTGAAGGCTAGTTTCAACGACGGTTAATGTATGTTTAGTCTCCAAACTGTAGATGAACACGTGAAGGCTAGTT
>NW_013677669.1:9343-12303 GCF_000517525.1 Limulus polyphemus | reverse complement strand
TGAGTTGTTAAGGTTGTTGTTAAGGTGATGTAAATCTTAATATACTACTTGTACAGGCTACCTATCAATCCATGGGTAAATCAAACACTACTCCAAACTATGAGTTGTTAAGGTTGTTGTTAAGGTGATGTAATCTTAATATACTACTTGTACAGGCTACCTATCAATCCATGGGTAAATCACACACTACTCCAAACTATGAGTTGTTAAGGTTGTTGTTAAGGTGGTGTAAATAGTTTGGAGTAGTGTGTGATTTACCCATGGATTGATAGGTAGCCTGTACAAGTAGTATATTAAGATGGAGAAAATAATTAAGTAATGTGAAATGAGTAAAAGTCGTGTCATTTGTGTTGAAATAAATTAAATAAATCATACAAGCTGAAGGTTATACATAAGTGCGCAGTACAAGTGTCAAGTAGTTGAGCATGTGACACATACGTTCTCGAAAACCATTCATTACTCATGCGCTGAAAGATTTGAAATATCAGCGTGAATATTTGTGGCGTGTTCTGAGAGTAAAGTTCATCAGCAATTTTTATTTCCTTCCTACATGTTTCGACGAAACAAGAAGAAAATTACTGCAAGAAGTGTTTATAAGCTTGGGATAACACAAAGAAAATAAAACATTCTGCACAGCATCATACATGCAATAAAGAAAAAAAACAATTGTTTACTTGGGCGCAACATCTTCGGGGCGGGCGTAGGATAATTATAAAGAATGATTTCTCAAGCGCTACATCCCCGTCACCGAACATGCTCGCCCTTTCATCTGTAGGGGCGTTATAATGTTACAACCAATCCCACTGTTCGTTGGTAAAAGTGTAGCTCAAGAATTCGTGGTGGGTGGTGTTAACTAGCTGCCTTCCCTCTAGTCTTTCACCGCAAAATTAGGGACGGCTAGCACATGTAGCCCTCTGTAACTATGCGCGAAATTCAAAACAAATCAACTCAAACTCATGCACAACACCAATATTTTTGCTATCGTCAGCAGAAAACGTACAACAAATTTTCGAGCTTTAGTTTTAAATAGCAACTGTTAAATCCCGGTTAAGTTCAAGTTACCCTTATTTCAACTTTGTTTCTTGTTGTTTGATTTTTCTGAAGTTAGAGGAGATACCAACTAAGATTATTTCCCATTCATTAATACAGTTATTGCTACTGTTTTAACACATGCTGGTTATATAACAGCAACATAAAGTATATTTTCATAAGGCCAAGTGGCTTTTTAAATAGAAATTTGAGTAAATATTTACCTAATAGTGTTATTGCCCAAGACACCTTACCGATTACTGTAAACTTTCAACTAATGCGTTTTGTAAAGTTGTCGATATCACGAGCCCGAAGTCGCTCCTAACCAAGACTCGCCACTTGCAATTACCGGTTCATCACCTCAGGAAACCGCAGCTAATATAATTAAACTACTCAACTTAAAATTAATAAAACTATTGAAAACATGGGAGGGTGGGGCATTTTGTAATCAATTCAACTCTCGAAAAAGCGGTGTACATTAATCCTTATAAATTGCTAAACAAGTTACAAATAAGTGCATATTATTATGAGAAGGTCAAAAAAAAAAAAGAAAACGGACGGGATTCGAAACTTTGACCACGTCTGCTTACTAGCAGAGCCAAGAAGTGAAATCGTAACGGCCTTAATTTTTGTTTCTTTAGAACATTTGTTATTTTACAGGTTACTATGTCCTTTTTACAAACTTAAAAACTTAATTCAGAACATTTAACAAAGATGACAGTTATTGGATAATGGATGTTACGACTCAATTGGTAGAATTCAAAAGTCTTATTATTTTATTCGGGAAAGAATCTAAACTTTTAATACTTTAAATTTTAGTCGTGTACTTGACAAAGTATTTCTTCAGTACGCCGAACTGAGATTCCAATTCTGTCCAGCTTTATTTCTCACTTATTTAGAAATATTTATGACTATGGCATAAATAAATTGTCGGACATAGAATTACAATTGTTTGCTTCGGATAATCAAGAAAAGCTACACAGGGGCTATCTGCGCTAGTCGTCCCTAAATTTTAATTGATAGACAAGAAATAATGCAGGTAGTGAGCAGCGCTCATTAGGCTACTCCAACTGTATCATGGACCCTCGTATTCGCAACGAGTCTCACTAACCACTAGGATATGCTCGTTTCTGCTAGAAGACCTTTTCAAATAGTCCATGGTAATAAACCCATGAATCTACCTCCATAGACCATCCCCCCAGTGGCACGGTGGTATGTCTGCGGACTTACAACGCTAGAAACCGGGTTTCGATACCCATGGTAGGCAGAACACAGATAGCCCAATGTGTGGCTTTGTGCTTTATTACAAACAATCCATAGTCCAACATGGCTCCATCTCTTGTTAAAACTATATTTTTTTTCTTACATTATCTTCCATTGATTTATTTAATCTTCCGTGCGAAATGTCAGTTGGAAAAAGATAAAATAACGTTCAGATTAATCTTCACATACCTGACCGAGTGTTAAGTAATTATATAACAACCACCTTAGAATTTTACATGCACGGGGGGAGGGGGGGGAACTCCACAAGACAATTTTACTTGCACAAATGCCCCAGTAAGGAAACAATTAAACCTAAAAATAATCGTCTTCCAACAAGCAAAATCTAGCAATCCTCTGTTTAAAAACGCAAGACAGTTTCGCTTGTGGGGGTGGGATCTCAATAGGAACAAAAACAACCTTTTTTTTTTATAAGTCGACTGTATCTCACACGTTTCGAAACATGCGTAGTTTATGAGTTGTGTTATCGAACTGTCTGAATGAATTCCA
The DNA here is from genome assembly GCF_000517525.1 of Limulus polyphemus. Taxonomy (NCBI): domain Eukaryota; kingdom Metazoa; phylum Arthropoda; class Merostomata; order Xiphosura; family Limulidae; genus Limulus; species Limulus polyphemus. Next base: position 9,504 of record NW_013677669.1, on the reverse strand, counting down.
ATAACATACTTCGACCCCCCCTCCCCCAGTGGCACAGCGGTATATCTGCGGACTTACAACGCTAGAACGTTCCGGGTTTCGATCGCCCGTGGGTGGGCAGAGCACAGATACGCCCTATTGTGTACGTCTTTAGTGTACTTTAATTAACAAACAACAACAAC
>NW_013677669.1:0-8407 GCF_000517525.1 Limulus polyphemus | reverse complement strand
AATCCGGGTTTCGATGCCCGTGGTGGGCAGAGCACAGATAGCCCATTGTGTAGCTTTGTGCTTAATTACAAACAACAACAACAGTACTTGTTCGCTCGCTCACCACTTGTGAACCTTCCAGAACAAACAATGCAGCAAACAATATATCCAATGGTCATGTCTGTAAGTATAAGTTTCAAAATAATGATTTTATATCGTTTACCTTTGAACAACTGTTGTGAAATAAACAAACAAAAAAACGTCTATTATTTTTCTTGCTTTGTAACTTCTTTATGAACATATGTTAGTGTATCATTCGGCATGGAGACAGACGTAATACGTAGTACCAGTCTATTCACACCCCTCATATACACGAAGAATTCCGTTATTTGGCAATACAGCGTCAAACTTTACATTAAAAGTACTGATAAAATTTCATCAACTGTTGTACGGAACATTCTCCCCCTCCCTTCTTCCCCCAGATCCTTTCACGTCACACAAATAACAAAAAAAAAACCTCAATATAACTACGGTATTTATTTCTATAAATGTTCCAGCGATCCCTCATCGCATATTATACGAATCACTCACAGCTTTAGTCTTATCTAGAAGACAACACGCATGGCTTGACATCTGACCCGTTCATCCCAGCCCAGTATGATCTTACCATAGAGATACTTCGGGAATAATTCGTATAAAACCCAATCAGTATCATATTATATCTGCGTAGCGAGAACAACTCAACAAAAGTTTGTACCAAGGTTATGGTACCGTAAAACATCACAAGAAAATAATTAATCTGAAATCCCGCAATGTAACTCTTTTAAAGACGTTTCCGTATGTTACATCTTACAGAAGTGTATGCCAATAGCCTCATAAATAATGGGTCGAACAGTCCTATATCATAAAATTATACAACTAAAACCCTCTTACGTAGCGAACTCAACAAAGGACTCATAACCAATCTTTTGTAGTCTCAACAACACGTGTCAATAAGGAAGAAGTCGTTGTTTTGTTTTTTCTGTTTATATTTGGTACTAGGCAACGTGGCTTTACAAATTGTCGCTGAGGCGATAATCATAGTTTGATACAAATTTCATAATTTGAATTTCTGATCATCACACTAGTGTCTCGATAACCTACTATCACCTGAAACATTTCTCAGCTTTGGCTCACCAAAGTTAACTTGTACTTGACAAGTAATATTTGGTCGGCAAAAGATTCAAATTCCATCCGGCACAGCCCCGGCTCCAGATTTTGTGTGTATGTGTTGTGGGGTTGGGGGGGGGGGGTAATGAGACATATAAGGGGACCAAATCTAAAATTAAATGGATGGACAGCATTAGCTTGAAGGGTCGTGACAAGGATATTTCAGAGACAATGCAAACCAGTAATATGGAAAACATTTATAATGCAGGAAAAGATCAGCATAACAGAAACACTGCTGCCAAGTTAGTGCTTTTATCCCCCCCTCTTTTGCTCTTAACAAAATGTTCATGAAAAAACATTTTATGTTACTCCTTTATATGTAACAGGTCAATTCGAAGCTGTAATAGAAACTGGGGGCTTGTAACAGCTGTATTAGGTATATATAAGAAGTGATATGTGGGCGTGTCAGTAATAACAGCAATTCTCCCCCCCCCCTCCTCCACTAACACCACCACACACACACACTTTGAGGCGTACCTCCTCTACCGGGTTATATACGTTTTTTCGACCTTACTGGAATGAGGAGAGCTGATATTGCTAGAAACTGCAGTTCATGAATGCTCATATACATCGTTTTATTGCTCCTTAGGAGCTGATTCTGTTACTTATTTTAACTAACTTTACTGAAGCATGTATACGCATTGTTATAGCATATAAAAAAAAAAAGAAAGGGCCTGCATGTTGTCAAATTTTATTTATTTTAATCATATGCTGGATGTTTTTACTTCTTAATACTTTAATGCCCATTTCGAAATTTTGGAAATTTCTTACGTTACACAGGTTTCACTGAAGATCCTCTAACAATGGACAAACATTACGTGTGACTTTTACCTCATACATTCAGCTGAAACAGGGAGACTTTAGAAATGTATGCTACAAACAACTATAGCTGTAAGGCTTAGAAACATAGCAGACTTCCTTGTGCCAGTGTATTTTATGTTCAGATCTGTCAGGCCTTCAAAACGTGAAGAAACTTTATTTTTTTGAGAAACCTGGCGAATTAGGAGTTTTAGGGACATTTTAACAAAACGTCGGGTAACGTTTAGACAACAATACCAACAGACAGATGTGTACGACAGACTGGGTGAAACCCCAATTCAAGGAGATGTGAACGACAGACTGGGTGAAACCTCAATTCAGGGAGATGTGAACGACAGACTGGGTGAAACCTCACTTCAAGGAGATGTTAACGACAGACTGGGTGAAACCTCAATTCAAGGAGATGTGAACGACAGACTGGATGAAACCTCACTTCAAGAGGTAGGGGCTACGACTATAAAAAAACTGGGTATGTATTAATATGGGAATATTACCATAGTAGCAAGTTTCAAATAAAAGGATCCAGGCACATCCAAGAACCGGATCGTCTGCCAAATCTTGTCTACCTGATGTACGAGACAAAAGATGAAGTTTATTTAACCATCATTCACATTCGCTATCATCACAAAACTTCGTTATACGCTTTACTTTGAATACATAATATCACGTGACATCAAGCGGTAATTACAAAAACAAAGGTACAGGGCTACCTTCCGCCAATTTCTAGCACTACTACCTGGTGAATAAGTCAACCCTAAAGCCATTCCCTTGAATTCAATACAATTTCTGTATTTTAATTCTTTACATAGTACTTAATTTTCAGGAAAAAAAAGTAGAGGATCCCTTGTTGAAGGGTGTGTGGGTAGGAAAACAAGGAACTCTTAGAATTAATTATAGTACTTTCATTTTTATTTTTATCACAAAAACATACAAAACAGGTTCTGAGAGAGAACCGGCAGCAATTAAGCAGTGGCTTTATGACAGTTATGAAAGTGAACTATATCAGTAAACTGAAAAGATAGAGATAATTGCAAGTACTAAGATTGTTTCTCAGTACTGGACCAGGAAGACGATTGAAAACTAAATCTATCAACGTTGATCTCATATTGGACCAGGAAGACGATTGAAAACTAAATCTATCAACGTTGATCTCATATTGGACCAGGAAGACGATTGAAAACTAAATCTATCAATGTTGATCTCATATTGGACCAGGAAGACGATTGAAAACTAAATCTATTAACGCTGATCTCATATTGGACCAGGAAGACGATTGAAAACTAAATCTATCAACGCTGATCTCATACTGAACCAAGGAAGATATTTCAAAACTAAATCTATCAACGCCTACCTTGGGAACGTTTCTCTTTCTGTGAGATAACGATGATTATCAAAGCAATCTACCAAAAACAAGATTTCTAGACGTACAGAACACCAAACATACCTACTAAAGTGATTAGTCAATTAACGCGAATTTTTAAAAATATCCGACACCATAAGCCTGTTAAGCAGTCCTTAATTAAGTAACAACTTGTTTTCGTGGGACTTGCGCCGCCACGTCATTGTCCGACGTCAGGACTGTCGTTGAGAGCACGTGAGATGTTGAAAAAAACGAATTAGGGTTAAATCGCTAAATATATCAATTCATATTTTACAGCCAAATAAGCTTACAAAAAACGTACTTGAGGATGTGAAAAAGAGTTAAGATTTAAATGGTACATTATGTTTCTTATCGGTGTATGGATTAGGAACAAAATGTCAACTTCGAAAATATTAAATTTGATATAAACCTACATTTATGATTTAGTACTAAGGTTTAAGTTCTATATCTCACCTAATTTTTGTAGCTTCTGCAGACGACTAAAACATAATCAGTTTGCTTGTATTTTACTCAAACACTTGTCGCTATCGCCACCGGTGGTTCAGCGGCAAGTCTGAGGGATTGTGGCGCTAAATATCGGGTTTCTATAACTGCTGTGGGCAGAGCACAGATAGCCCATTGTGTAGCTCTGTGCTTAGCACAAGCAACAACCTTGTCACTATCATTTATAAGGCTAAAATGCTTTGCATGTTATGGGTTTTTTGTTGTTGTTGTTATGGAGGATTTATCTAGCTTCGTTCACTTTCATATTCCAATAACAAAATTCAAACAAGTTAGGTGCAGTTCGTCTGTGAAAGCCACAAAACCTACATCTACAGCAACACGAACACTATTCAATAACTCAAAGTTTTAGAACATAATGCAACATTCAAGCCAAAGCTTTTGAATGTAGAATCAACATAGAGCGGCTAGTTTCCCCTAATTCAGTTACAATGTCAATTTCTGTCATAGGTTAGATTACCTTAACACCAAAAACAAAAAGTGTCCTTGTTCTAACACAAGAGAGAATACCAAATAAAGTTATTATATTTTATTATTATAATTTAAATGACTTAGAAATCATGCTTGATATTTGAGGTTATGTTTGTTTCTTTTGTTGTTACACATAAAGATAACTACACAAGGGGCTATCTGTGCTGTGCCCACCACGGGTATCAAAACCCGGTTTTTATAATTATAAACTTTAGTTTTACCACTGGGTCGATGGAGAGGGATGGAGACAATCGTTGAGGAAAAATAGGAACAAGTCAAAGATAAATTCTTCAGTTACGTATACTCCAAGATACGTGCATTTAAAAAGAAATTAAATATACGACACTAATTTATCTGCTACAGAATGCTCTTTTCTATTTCCTCTCACTCAATTAATGGGGATGAGAAACTTTAGTGTTGTCCCAATCACTGTACCCCTATGTTATATTTCACGTTTGGACACATTTATTCTGAACACTTTTAATTTCCACTTCAATAAGGTTGGCCACTGAGCAGCTTAAACGTATATTCCGCCGATTTACCAAAGTTTGGCATATTTTGAAATACATTATTATTAATATTTTAATTTGTAGTAGTCTAACATCGTTATTAGGAAAATCGTTTGAGGGTAGACTCCGAAGCATTGTTTGAAATTAATAAGTAAATCAAAATAAACAAAAAATAATTTCAAAAGATTTCATCTGCTAGAAATGCTTAGGTCCTTCTTATGAGAGACCAGAAAACAAGAATATTTTGGGACACGAAAAATGTTCTTATACCTTAATATTAGATTCTTCCAGTATTGTTCTTATTAGTTCCCAGAACATATGCTCAGATTCAATAATCTGTCACCATCAAATTGCTCCTCCCCTTTTGCCGCTAAAGCGAAATAATGCAAATTTACAGAATTTGATATAAGGTCTACATCCTAATAAACACTGGTGTACAAAGCTTACAATAAAGGCAATAGTAATTCAATTCCGTAAACAAAAATTACATTTTTTTTAATATTTAAAAACACGGTACATTAAGAGCACATATCCAACACTACAAAACCAATATTATCTGCCTTCAGAAAAGCATGATCTTCCATAAGTTTAGAAAAGGTTTACCACAATAAGCTAAAGCGGACTTACGTGCGTTAGCTTAGGACTGAAAGGTTGAGTCAGTGTTTCAGCATGGCGGTTATGAAACTATCCAAGAACACATAACACTCGGTACAAATGAAACTCGGAAACCTTTTGTGACAGGTCCCGCTTTTACAAGTTACAAACAGCAACCCATTGGGAGGTCATCAATCTCGTCGGGTGCTTACCATAGTCCTTAGCTCAGCTGGTCTCAGCTTCTCTGGTAATATCACTCCTACTGCTGAACATTCACTGCAGAAAGGCGTGCCGATAAGGTCATAGAAAACTTAGTTTCCATAATAGAACAACGAATAAGACTTCGAGGTTCTGACACCTAGAGCTCCGCCCATCAGCTATCCCCGCCCTGTCACATGAACTTACTCTATATCTACTGCCATCTACTGGTTTACTTTCTTAAAATAAATAAAAATTATAAATACATATATATATTTGTCCATGACTCCTCTTCTTAACCACTTTTCTAGCCAAATGAGTTATCACATCAAGTTATACAAATACAAATTTATTTTGAACTTAAAAACTAATTAATAAATGATAATAATAAAAAAAGGCATTTCACAGAATTTATAAGGTCGGACCAAACAAACTAGTAATATTAATGAATATTTAATCGATCTATAATATAAAACATGCAGGGTCACTAATTCTGGAGGGGCAGTTGCCCCCCTCCTAAGAAGACTAGAATATGTTTACTGTGTGTGTTGTAAAACTACAATACAGTCCAATGCCAGGCCACAGTATTGAATTTTCACTGTACAAAAATCCAAGTGGCTCATGGGCCTCCGTAAGAATTTACCCCCCCCCCCAAAAAAAAATTGTGTTGCTGTTTGTTTGTAGTTAAGTACAAAGTTATACAATGGGCTATCGATACTGTGCCCACCATGGGTATTGAAACCCAGTTGTTAGCGTTTGCCATTATAAACTTTCATTCAGACTTGCTGGAGAGCTGCTGTAAACATGTATTGTCTGTATTAACCAACCATAATGTTTCACTCTGAGTTTCCTGTTATCTGTCGGTCTGCCAAAACTAAATACCACAGAAATATATTGGCCCATTGAATGTGTTTGTTGTGCGCTAGTACAGTATTATATATAAAATGCACACAAGGTTATTCGATTCTGAAAGCTTACTGCTAACAAGCGTTCAAGCACAAAATTAGAAGTCTGACAAAAAGAATTAATCCAGCTGTTACAGTAGGGTGATAAAACTGTCGAGGCAAAATATCAAACATAAATTGTTTAGTAATAATAGCATGTGTTTTAACTGCAGAAAAATAATTAGTAAAAAAAAAACACCAACACGTGGTCCTTCTTATATGTCAACTAAAAAAGCAATGTCAAAATAATCTCAGATAAGTATGAGATAAGAGAAAATTTATTTAGTAATAATCCCACGTAATTCTAAGAACCCACGAGTTTAAGTACGGAAGATGTTATAATATGTCAACCACATTACACCTGCTATATCCAGTGCTGACGAAACCTTTCACCCAACACCATAGCTCATCAGGTCGGCTGGGACACGACAAAAAGCATACTGGTCTAGGCGCTATATATATATATATATATTCCATGTGTGAGCCAGCTTAAGCGAGTGCATAGTAATTATGATAATTTTTATTTAACCCTCGAACTCCAGCGTTGGGTCACTATGACTCCATCCCACTTTGTTTTAATGTTTGAAAATTTAACGCTGGCATTCTAGGGTTAAGTAAGGGCCGGCCGATATAATGCTAGTGTAACGACAATATCAGTTATGTAGTAATCTGAAAACTGTTTATTAACAATACCGAGAGATAACGCTTAAGTGATAGTATTAAGTGAGTTCAGAGAATGCTTGCGCAACAATAAGAAGTAACAGCTCCGAGAACTCTTTCGTGATGATAACAATAATAATACGTGAAGTTTCAGAGAGTGCTTTCGTGATAATATCACCAAAGCAGCTTTGAACTTTGAAAATGCTTGTTTAAGAATAACACTTAAGAAGTGTGAAACGGGGGAGTCCAAGTTTAATACATACCTGTGATCTAATACATGACAAGTTAATTTTTTATACCAGCCCTTGTAACTATGACAATATAAAGCAATCAGAATAATAGTAAAATGCTTCCCTACTATCTAAAAGGTAAGAGTCACGTTGAATAACTGTGTTTGGCATATTCTAGTCTAAAAGTACCAATTAAGTTTTTATGTCTAATGGGATGTGGTTAGCTCTACAGAAAGTCCCGTCACGGTAAGAAAGAAAAGATAAATTTATTTTAATACTGTCAATCCCAACCAGGCTTAGACACCTATAGAAAACAGACGATATATGGTTATCTAACTTGAAGACACTTATAGAAAACAGACGGTATGGGGTTATCTAACTTGAAGACACTTATAGAAAACAGACGGTATGGGGTTATCTAACTTGAAGACACCCGTAGAAAACAGACTGAATAGGATTATCTAACTTGAAGACACCCATAGAAAACAGACTGAATAGGGTTATGTAACGTGAAGACACCTATAGAAAACATACTGTATGGTTATCTAACTTGAAGACACTTATAGAAAACAGACGGTATGGGGTTATGCAACTTGAAGACACCTATAGAAAACAGACGGTATAGGGTTATCTAACTTGAAGACACCTATAGAAAACAGACGGTATAGGGTTATCTAACTTGAAGACTCCTGTGGAAAACAGACTGAATAGGGTTATCTAACTTGAAGACACCAATAGAAAACAGACTGTTTAGGGCTATCTAACTTGAAGACTCCTGTGGAAAACAGACTGAATAGGGTTATCTAACTTGAAGACACCAATAGAAAACAGACTGTTTAGGGCTATCTAACTTGAAGACACCAATAGAAAACAGACTGTTTAGGGCTATCTGACTTGAATATAAAATATTCA
>NW_013677668.1:2780-12084 GCF_000517525.1 Limulus polyphemus | reverse complement strand
GTAGGTACGTAATAAAGCCGGTTATTATCGTTCTCACGTACGTGGTAAAAAAAAAAAAAAGGCAAATTATAGCTTAGATCCATGCAAATAGTTATAATATCAATAGATCATGGCGGAAAATGTGAAAATAAAAATCATTTTATAACATATTACCACTTTAGGTGAAATCAAATTTGAAGGATGTGTGTTTTGTTATAGCGAAGCCACATTAGACTGTCTGCTGTGTCCACACGGAAGGGAAAAAAAACCCTAATTTTAGCACTGCAAATCCGAAGACTTACCGCTTTCCCACCAGGGGACAAATTTGAAGGGACACCAGGGGACAAATCTGAAGGGACAACAAGAAATAGACATAAATTACATTTCGATTGTCAAAAGTAATAGAACCACTAGAAAATTTAGGTCATTAAAAACGTATCCACTTCACCTCTGTGAAAAAAAAAGACACTTTTTACGGGAGTCCATTACATCTGATTGATCTGGGAAGCTTTGCTAGGCCTCGCACTTCTGGAGCTTACTCATTCCATAAAAAAATAAAACAAAAAACTCTGACTTACAAGGCATCTTATCAGTTCATATAAAAATAACTTCGTCCAAGAATACTTAATAAAGATGGTACTTCATGATTAAAGCAGCATTTTCTTGATTTTTCTGAGAGGCATCGTAATGATTAAACACAAAACCTATGAACAGGATCTGTTAGCGCAGGCTTGAAGATCTCGTGGAAAACATAAAAAAGATTTCCACTTATATTCCGCCAAAAAGTCTTTTTTTTTTAATTCCAAATAATTCAAGGAATCATTATAAGTAAATTCGCGGGTTTGAACCTTGTCCTGGCCTGAAGTTCTGTTTCTTCAGAAAGTTCTTAAAACAAGCAGAGAGAATTCGTGGGCCTTTTAAATACTTTTTTGTTGTTGGGGGGGGGGGTATCATTTGAAATACAAACTTTCGAAAGAGATACGTTAATTTTTTGTGTATTTTTATGGGAGCATCAATCGAGAATCAAACACTCAGAGGGGGAATAAGGAACATAATTAAACTAGTGATCTTATGTCTTAAACTTATCAACATAGTTACTTCAGTGATGTATTTAACCATATTTTCAGTATCTTTGAAACACAACTTCTGTATTTTCCCATTGAGGGTAAGGATGTCCTAAACTGGACCTTGAGGGTAAGGATGTCCTAAACTGGACCTTGATGAATTAAATAAGTAGGATTCGGTGTCATAAAGGTGGAAAAATCTACCACGGTGGTGCACATACAAAACAGTTGTGTGAACACCATGTTGATTAACAGACGTAAACACTTAGCTGTCATGTAAACGTTGATGTGTGAACACCATGTTGTTTAACAGACCTAAACACTTAGTTGTCATGTAAACGTTGATGTGTGAACACCATGTTGTTTAACAGACACTAACCATTTAGTTTTCATGTTATAGCTTTGTTACCACACTATACAAAACTAGTAAGTACTCTGTGGTAGTTCCAAGCTAGTTAACACTAACCACACTATACAAAACTAGTAAGTACTCTGTGGTAGTTCCAAGCTAGTTAACACTAACCTTGTGTAAACGTTGATGTGTGAACACCATGTTGTTTAACAGACACTAACCATTTAGTTTTCATGTTATAGCTTTGTTACCACATTATACAAAACTAGTAAGTACTCTGTGGTAGTTCCAAGCTAGTTAACACTAACTTGTTAACTAGAAGATCGATTTTAATTTGACTTTTTCTACAAAAAATAAATAAATTTCCATTTAAATTGAATTTCCACCCCTTATTTGTTATTGGATTTCAGAAATAATTACACCAGGATAAATCTAACCTTTCTTTCTGTCAAACTGCCCCCTCCCCCCTTTTTTTTTTAAATTGAGATATCTTCACAAAAATGTGGGAGATATTCCAAAATGTTGAGAGTGGACCGTCTTATCAGTTTATGTTGTGCTTTTCCTGGTAATAGTACGCGTTTGCATCGTCCTTTATTTTTTAAGATGTGGAAATGTAGGGAGAGAAAAGTGTGGCTTATTAGACGAGAATACAATGATGCTATGTAAGTCTGTCAGCTGTGCATGATAACCTGATAAATGTGATAATCTCTGTCGTTAAGAAAAATATTTTTTCTGTCTGTTTTTCCATGCAGATGTATTTGTAAAATTCCGAATGACCAAGAAAAGAGGTGACACGCATGGATCAGTTACTCTTTCTAAGTTTTTTTTTCAAATCCCCCTGGTGGTAGATTTCTATTCATATGTCCCTCTGGTGGGATATTTTGATTCGCAAATCCCTTGGAGGTGTATATTTATTAGCATGCATTTATACGTGTGATTTTAGTAACATACTATCATCGAAAACAATGAAAACGTACTGGTCACTAGATGTCGCCTCATTTAAATGTTGACGTTTTCCCAGTAATCAGTGACTTGGCATCATCTTCGACGCCTGCTCAATCGAATTATCTGGAGATTAGTCTGATTACAGGACGTCTTTGTCTTATTTAATTGTTATAGTTTTGTAAAATACAATCTCTCTCTCCAAAATTATCCATTAAAACATTTCTCAAAATAATTATAAAGACCAAATCATGGAATACAAAAACGCACAATATACTTTAAACAAAATAACGAACGAACAAAGACGGGCGACATTAATAACCTCACTTCTACTAGTAGAAAACCTTTCGTACAGTTTCATGTCGCTGTTGCTATTGGCTACTGTAGATAGGACTCGGATTCAATCAATCAAATTATTAGAGTCCGGGTGATCAATCAATATTTTAAATTATAATATAATAACAATTAAAAACTTTCTCTGCACGGTATCGCAGATTTAATATCAGTTCTGGTTTTACTTTTTTATCCTTTTACCTCTGATTTTCAAAATCTAAAACCAGTAAACGTTTGTAATATACATCCTCTCGAGAGAAGGGTATCGTTTTATTATCCCTTAAAGATATTGAATCAAACATTCTATCTTGTGGTAGTACTTTCTGAATTAGGGTTATTCAACAAAAAGGGGGAGGGAGCAGTCACTGTTCGAAAGAGTGTATATGGTCACGAAGATAGGAAACTCCTAATTAGCCGGCTTTAAGGATATTTAATGTATTGCTGGACAACTGGTCAATATATTTTCTAGAAGTCTGGCTTTATTGATTACACAGGATATTTAATGTATTGCTGGACAACTGGTCAATATATTTTCTAGAAGTATGGCTTTGTTGATTACACAGGATATTTAATGTATTGCTGGTCAACTGGTCAATATATTTTCTAGAAGTATGGCTTTATTGATTACACAGGATATTTAATGTATTGCTGGACAACTGGTCAATATATTTTCTAGAAGTATGGCTTTATTGATTACACAGGATATTTAATGTATTGCTGGACAACTGGTCAATATATTTTCTAGAAGTATGGCTTTATTGATTACACGGGATATTTAATGTATTACTGGTCAACTGGTATATATATTTTCTAGAAGTATGGCTTTATTGATTACACAGGATATTTAATGTATTGCTGGTCAACTGGTCAATATATTTTCTGGAAGTATGGCTTTATTGATTACATAGGATATTTAATGTATTACTGGTCAACTGGTCAATATATTTTCTAGAAGTATGGCTTTATTGATTACACAGGATATTTAATGTATTGCTGGACAACTGGTCAATATATTTTCTAAAAGTATACTTTCATTGATTACACAGCTTCTCATAGTTCTGTTATAAGATTTACATTGATTGAAGGAAAACATCAATATATTAATAATCTACCACCAGGGGTATTGAAGACAAAATCCATCGCCAGGGGATTTCATAATAAAATACACCACCTGGGGGGTTTAAGAATAGAATCTACTACCAAATGATTTAAAAATAAAAATATACCATCAGAGTGTGTAGGAATTAAATTATACCACCAGGGGACCTACAGAAATAATAGATTAAAAAAATATTTTTTAGAACAATGTATTAAAGTCACGTATAAATTTGATAGTTTACAATAGATTAAAAGGTTATTTGGAACTAGGTATTAAAGTCACGTGTAAATTTGAAAGTTTACAATAGATTAAAAAGGTTAGTTAGAACTAGGTATTAAAGTCACGTGTAAATTTGATAGTTTACAATAGATTAAAAAGGTTATTTAGAACTAGGTATTAAAGTCACGTGTAAATTTGATAGTTTACAATAGATTAAAAAGGTTATTTAGAACTAAGTATTAAAGTCACGTGTAAATTTGATAGTTTACAATAGATTAAAAAGGTTATTTAGAACATAAATCTGAAAGGTTATTTCGAACTATGTTACGAAAGCACTAATCTCAATTTTATGTAAAATCTAAGCACGCTTAAAACATTTTGTGCCAGTCACAAAGAATGTATGTTTCGAGCCCAATAATAAACTTTCCTTCCCTATCAAATGGCTTGTCAGTCCTTCAAAAGATGGCATGGCCAGGTGGTTAGGGCGCTCGACTCGCAATCTGAGGGTCACCAAACCTCCACCGTCCCACCGTTTGGTCACCGTCCCACCAAACGTGCTCGTCCTTTCAGCCGTGGTGCCGTTATAATGTGACGGTTAATCCCACTATTCTTTGGTAAAAGAGTAGCCCAAGAGTTGGCGGTGGGTGGTGATGAATAGCTACCTTCCCTCTAGTCTTTCACTGCTAAATTTGGGACGGCTAGCACAGATAGCCCTCGTGTAGCTTTGCGCGAAATTCAAAAACAAACAAACAAACATATCAGTCTTCTGACTCTTGGGATATCTTTAGATAAAGAAAATTTATTTAAAACACAGATCGGAAAGTCCAAGTTTCGAGTTGCGATTTGTCGCTCAAACTTCCCGACAATTTCAACTGTGTGGGCGTTATAATTGTAGCAGTCAGTCACGGTTACAAGAAACAATCTAAGTTGATTAACTTCCCTTTCTTTCGTTAGCAGCCCGACGTTCAGGTTGTAACGAGGTTGTATGAAGTCTAGCAACTGATTTAAATATGTTTCTTTGTTTTTGACAAAACGGCGAAATCGAACAGACAACCAAATACTAGAACCATGCGTCCTGAACGTATATAATTTTATCTTAAGTTAAAAGATGACGTAAGTTTCCTTATATGCATGATAAAGTCACAACATAATTTTAATACAAACATTATATTTATATAGATAAGCGGTAAGCCTAAGGGCTTTGTACAATTAAAATTGAGTTTTCGATCCCTGCTGTGGGCAGTGTGCAGATAGCCCATTGTTTAGCTTCTAGGTTAAACAAACCAATAAAAAAAAAGCGTAATTATATATTCACAGTTAGAGTGAATGGGTTAGAAATGCATTATTTAAGAACTTCTTGAGAGAGAAAAAAATAGGCTTATCAATTAAATTTAACCGAATAACTACATATATATAAGATAGAAGGTAGCAAAAGTTGTGTTCAACCTAAATGAGATAAAGACTCCGTCACGAAGATCGCAAAAAAACAACAGCTTTACAATATTCGATAATCCGAGGTGACGTCTCATACCTGATCATGTTTTTGATCGATTATTTGAACAAACAAATTTCCTCTCGAAGTCGTCACCGTTCACTTAATTCTAACGTAAATTTCCTGAGCTGAGTGAACGATATATTAATGGGATTATGGTCGAAAGTGTCTATACCGGCTAGGGTACCCGACTGATAGGACCAATGATCTGTGATTATTGGTAGGTAGCTAGATGGGACCAGTGATCAGTTATTATTGGTAGGTAGCTAGATGGGACCTGTGATCAGTAATAATTGGCAAGTATCTAGATGGGACCAGTGATTATTGGTAGGTAGCTAGATGGGTCCAGTGATCAGTAATTATTGGTAGTTAGATGAGTCAGATCGGTTATAAAAATTATTGATAATAATTAGATTAGGATCATATATATCTATTTCTGTTTCCTTTTTCTAAAGAATACGAGTGGCTTTATTTTTACATGTAAAGACTCAATTCGTATATGTATATTGAAACATGCTGCCGATACCCAGCATTCAATTGGAGCCAAGGTTCTTGTTTGTTTGTTTTGAATTTCGCGCAAAGCTGCACGAGGGCTATCTGCGCTAGCCGTCCCTAATTTAGCAGTGTAAGACTAGAGGGAAGGCAGCTAGTTATTACCACCCACCGCCAACTCTTGGGCTACTCTTTTACCAACGAATAGTGGGATTGACCGTCACATAATAACGCCCCCATGGCTGAAAGGGCGAGCATGTTTTGGTGTGACGGAGATTCGAACCCGCGACCCGCAGATTGCGAGTCAAGTGCCCTAACCACCTGGCCATGCCGGCCGCCAATGTTCTTGAATATCGTGTTTCAAATACCCATTTCCCCCATTTAAATATTTGGGTAATTTTAATGAATGAACTGCTTACAGCCACAGTTATTGTGCAGTCAGTATATATATGAATTAATGTCTCCTCTGAACATCTTGTGACAGGTAATGTAAACGTTTTTCAACTGATGGAAGTCACACCTGTTCTTACTCAGTAGTCTATCATCAGAAGTATAAAACACGCTCCAGCTCTGTACAGTAAGTAATACAGTATGATATCGTCCCATCTCTTTCAGTAACGTCTGGAACGAGTAAGCTTGTTGAATACAGATGTTCAGTTCTACATTATCGCTTCATTTTCTTTGTACAGAATCGCGAACCAAGCATTCAGTAAATTGAAAACGTCAAGCAAAAAAAATATACTTTTTTTTATTTTCGGGTATTATTTATAGACCATTACGTTTTAAACACGAGGTTAGGAAACTAATTCAACATTTAGGGTTATCATGTTTTATTTATCTAAACTTCAATTGTCCTTGTTCAATGTTGGGAGACTCATTCAATAATATATTTCTTCCGAGAGTGAAGTCTCGTGACTGAAGATTGTTTGTTTGTAGTTAAGCACAAAGCTACGCAAAGGACTATCTGTGCTGTGCCCACCACGGGTATCGAAACCCGGTTTCTAGCGTTGTAAGTCCGCAGACATACTGCTGTGCCACTGGGGGTTCACGACTGAAGATACGAAGATTTTTACACATGCAAGTAATGGAGTCGTGTGTGTGAGAATATATATATACCGAGTACATTATTAACTATTTTGGAGCCTCACCACGTCGTTACAGTCATATCCAGTCATGTTCTATTTGACGACCGTGTATCTTGACAATAGTACTGCAGCGTAGTTTTCATTACAAGGCTCTATCGTAAGGATGTCGTGTTCAAAGTGCACCCCTCTCTCTGCTACTTTTCATAATCCATCTAGTCTACGAGGACAACGGCTTCCCAGGGCCCGTTTCAACAGACCGATCGCAAAGAAATTCACAGACGGCTTGACCGATATGTCTTCTTATGGACTAGCATGACTAGTTTAATTAATGAGCTTAATTTTATAACTGTTTGATATAGGCGACAGTTGAACTGATATGGCGTGGAAGCAACCTGTGTACATGTGACTTGTGTTGCTTTTTCAGACAGGGGTCCTTCTTGACTATGTTGCCTGTAACACATGGACAACTTTCACCACTGTGCTCTGTGTTCGTGGATTCTCACCATGATTATAATATAGTTTGTTACAGGTCTCTTTCTGGCTGGTCCTGGAACCCCAAGTTTATCCATATTCATTTTTTTCCAATGCTATTAAACATAAGAGATATCCCTGTTTGGGAAATTCAAAATCCCCCATCTGAACACATCTTTATGATCTGAGGGTGTGAATATTTTGCATCTGAAAGAAGTGTTACATACCCTTCCCAAAGAAATAAATTTTAGGTGGTATCACACTATCTACGTAACGCCAAACAATGTCAAAACGTAGTTCTGATACATGCCGTTCCTCCGCGACCCTATATCGGCTGTGTTTTTCACGTGACTTGCTGAGCTCATTGGCGTATTCAAAATCGTTTTAGTATAACATACTTAACCCTCTGTATATATGCACGTATGTTCACGTATGTATGTTCACGTTAATTACGTTAAGATGTATATATATAAATGTGTATACATTTATATATATACATTATTTACGTATAATTTTTACTTGCATTTTGTTTGTTTGTTTTGTTTTTATGCACAAAACTTCACAATGGGCTGTCTGTGCTGTACCCACCACGGGTATTGAAACTCGGTTTTTAGCGTTATAGGCCTTCAGACTAACCGCAGAGCCACTGGATGGGGGGGGGGGGAGATTTTTTCACGTGCATATGTAAAATAAAGTTTTGCCTGATGGAGAGAACAGACACCGGTAACTGCTTTGTAAAAGCTTTACATGTAACATAGAGCATCGGTGTGATAAGGTACTACCTGACATCAGTTGTTATATTAGTGCTAATTCACCAGAAACAGTGAGCATGCGTCGTTTGGAAGACACGTTGTCTCATCATAAAGAAACGGTTAGGGCAGCGTGACGCAAGAAAATTCATGGCCATCGTAAATAGAAGAAAAACTGACATATTACGTTTATCTGGACCATAGAAGGATTATTTTAGGTCGATTTGAATTAATTATTCTGGTAATTGAAAGTGATAAAGATATAATATTTAGCTAATTACTTTGAGTGGATTTAATTAATTAAATAATTTAATAATCTATGTTCTAACTAATAATTATTGTAGTAGTTAATAAGGATTATGTTTTCGATAGTTTTAATCGATTAGAATTTTGTTTACCCTCAGTGGCTCAGCAGTAAGTCTGAAGGCTTATAACGCTAAAAACCGAGTTTCAATACCTGTGGTGGACAGAGCACAGATAGCCCATTGTGTAGCTTTGTGCTCAACAACAACAAAATATATATAAATGGGTTTAATCGTTAAGGTTTTAATATATAAATGGTTTTAATCGTTAAGGATTTAGTATATAAATGGGTTTAATCGTTAAGGATTTAGTATATAAGTAGGTTTCATAGTTAAGTATTTAGTATATAAATGAGTTTAATTGTTAAGTATTCAGCATATAAATGAGTTTAATCGTTAAGTATTTAGTATATAAATGGGTTTAATTGTTAAGTATTTAGTATATAAATGAGTTTAATCGTTAAGTATTTAGTATATAAATGGGTTTAATTGTTAAGTATTTAGTATATAAACGAGTTTAATAGTTAAGTATTTAGTATATAAATGGGTTTAATTGTTAAGTATTTAGTATATAAATGAGTTTAATCGTTAAGTATTTAGTATATAAATGGGTTTAATAGTTAAGTATTTAGTATATAAACGAGTTTAATAGTTAAGTATTTAGTATATAAATGAGTTTAATCGTTAAGTATTTAGTATATAAATGGGTTTAATAGTTAAGTATT
>NW_013677668.1:0-2064 GCF_000517525.1 Limulus polyphemus | reverse complement strand
TGCCCTAGGAATATAAGACTACCATACATGATACTGGTATAACAAAAGTAGCATTTAAACAAAACCTTGTGTTGTGGAATGTCATAAAAACGTTGTGGTGTTAACAATGTGCCCTAGGAATATAAGACTACCATACATGATACTGGTATAACAAAAGTAGCATTTAAACAAAACCTTGTGTTGTGGAATGTCATAAAAACGTTGTGGTGTTAACAATGTGCCCTAGGAATATAAGACTACCATACATGATACTGGTATAACAAAAGTAGCATTTAAACAAAACCTTGTGTTGTGGAATGTCATAAAAACGTTGTGGTGTTAACAATGTGCCCTAGGAATATTAAGGATTTAGTATATAAATGGGTTTAATAGTTAAGGATTAATTACTATAACAGTTTTAAGTAATGTTGTAGCTTTAAACGATAAAGATTGAAACATTAGTTATAGAATACAATAGGAATTATATAATTTGTTAGCTTTAAGCGAAAAGGCTTAATTTATTTGATAGTTTTGAGCAACGAAAATCACGTTTTTAGAAGCTCTGAGCGATAATAATTAAATTTTCTTCTGAGCATTTGACATTAAATACTTTGACAGTTTTAAGCCGTAAGGATATATACGTATGTGCGGAATACAAACTAAATATTCTAAACTGCACGAGACAAGGGACATTGACATCTTATGTCATTGTTAGATGCAGAAACAATAACAACACGTGCACAGAAAAGAATGTCGGCGTCTTCAAGGGATCAGTGCTTTGGATCGCATTTTGTCATCGCTAAACTTACTTCAAGCATTCGGGGGAAATCCTTTAACAGCAAACCTGGAAGCTTGTTGCCCTCACCCCCCCACCTCCCTCTCTGCATCTATCTATATATACAAGTTGATGAAAAAATACAACAAAAAAAAACTTTCACATTACGGAAAGCCATTTATCAAGCACGTTAAAATCCAGAGACACTGCGCATGCGCACATTTTAGTCGTATTATGATGGAATAGGGTTGCTGTAATCAATGTTGCACGTTCTTTCTGCCAAATATCCTGTTGCCTGTTCTTGTTGAATTTATACTGAGATAGAAGCTGCGTTGTATCTTTCTACGAAGAAAAGTATAAATAAAGAAAGCTCAAAATTTTTCAATAAAAAAAAGTCGAAACTTTAGTGTGTGTTGGCGCAATAACACCCTGATAAAGGTGTTTTAGGCTTAGATTTTCTTACGAGTACTTGTTTCACAGGACAAAATTTCGTATGTTCATCTCGTTGTTCGTAAAGTCAGAGCTAACATCCTTAGTACGCGTGTTTTAGGTTAACGTCCGTGTGATTAGACCCTTATAATCTAAATTTTACCATTATTCGGGGAGAGGGGGATCTAACCACACACACACATATATATGTACATACACAATATGCGTAGAAATATACAGTCTTTCATTCAACAAATGACCGCACCATACACATGATTTTTATGGGGGTCGTGTTCCTGCCCCCCCCCCCAATATGGTAGTCTTACGATTAAACCCATTTATATACTAAATCCTTAACGATTAAACCCATTTATATACTAAATACTTAACGATTAAACCCTTTTATATACTAAATCCTTAACGATTAAACCCTTTTATATACTAAATCCTTAACTATGAAACCCACTTATATACTAAATACTTAACGATTAAACCCACTTATATACTAAATACTTAACGATTAAACCCTTTTATATACTAAATCCTTAACAATTAAACTCATTTATATACTAAATACTTAACGATTAAACCCATTTATATACTAAATACTTAACAATAAACCCATTTATAAACTAAATACTTAACGATTAAACTCATTTATATACTAAATACTTAACAATTAAACCCATTTATATACTAAATACTTAACGATTAAACCCATTTATATACTAAATACTTAACAATAAACCCATTTATAAACTAAATACTTAACTATTAAACCCATTTATATACTAAATCCTTAACAATTAAACTCATTTATATACTAAATACTTAACGATTAAACCCATTTATATACTAAATACTTAACAATAAACCCATTT
>NW_013677667.1:13613-14411 GCF_000517525.1 Limulus polyphemus | reverse complement strand
TTACGTAATTACGAAAATAACATTTTACAAAGAAGTATGTATCGTTACTGCCTTTGTTACGTAATTACGAAAATAACATTTTACAAAGAAGTATGTATCGTTACTGCTTTTATTACGTAATTACGACAATAACATTGTACAAACAAGTATGTATCGTTACTACCTTTATTACGTAATTACGAAAATACCATTGTACAAAGAAGTATATATCGTTACTACCTTTGAGTAATTCTCATTTTCACATAAAACTATATGTCACGTTATTATCTCTTATACGTCAAATAAAGTGTGTATTAAGAAATAAAATACCAATATGTATATTTGGACTATGAGTCACAACAAAATGTATAATATTCTCTTTAGATATGACAAAAGTAAGTGTTTCAAAAACCATCTCATTTTCAGTCAAGTCATACTTACATTGTTTCATCTAAAGTTAATTGATTCATTTTAAAAGATTCATAGTTCATAATTTGGACTATGAATCTCTCCAAAGAGAGATAATCTGGTTTTATATTATAGTGAAAAATAGTGGCCAATGATACTTTTTCTTCATTTCACTCCACCTATCCGGTGTATAGGTTTATCTCATATTGACTTCAAAGCAGGTCCACACCAAATGTAATGATTGTAAAATTGGTTCTTTAGATACGAAACTTTCAATGTATTATGGTCAAAACAATGTAGATAATGATGACCATGTTTTTTACCTCCTGAGAAAGTTTGAAATGTAAAGTATATATAGTTACTACCTATGTGTAATTCTTATTTTCCACATAAAACAATATGTCACGTTAT
>NW_013677667.1:11457-12735 GCF_000517525.1 Limulus polyphemus | reverse complement strand
ACTATTTATCTACTGCAAAAACCGTTTTAACTGATAATTAATGATACTAAAACACGTTGTCATGGAAAGAAAGATTGAAGAATTAAGGTATTTATCATGATTCAAACAATAAAACTCTCTATGATATGGAAGTCTGATTATAAATATAACATTTTATTAAAGAAAATATCAATATAACACTCGTCAGTGGAGAGAATAGATAAAACTATCAGGAAGGAAAGAAAAGACGGTATAAACCGTTCTTACCAGCGTTTCCACGATAGGACCCAAACGTTAACCTGAAGTTTTCTCTCTCACTACGTACTAAGAAGTTACTGTATTTGGCATAAGCTTTTTCACCACCAAATGTTTCAAGGTCTATCCGGAGTTCCATGTGGTGACCGTTAGTAAGTATGAATATCAGTTCATTTCCTGTACCAAGAAACACCGATTAGTGGAGAGAACTACTTTAACCACAACAATAATGAACTGATGTACCTTTAATCAACAGATACTAAGTGTTAGTGTATCATCAAAACAGTAGACTTACGTACATCTATGTGTCCTGGTTGTCGCTATTGTTAGTTTAAATTAATATTGATATCACGTTGTTAGTGTAGGGACCGTTATATTTCACTTTAAGGACATTCACATAATGTTTGTTGGTTCATGTCAATAGTTTTTACTGTTGACTATAAATATCTAATTGGTTCATTCATGTTGGTAAATATTACTGATTCATGTTGCAGTTGATACAAGAAGTTTTATTACTTTTCTTTACAATGAAATTTGTGATCGTATATTTCTTTGTGAATTAAACAACTCGGAAGTTTAGTAAAATTACTTATTGCTATTGTTATTCTACTTTCTGTACATTGTTTTTATGTGTAGAATTTATTACATTACATCTTCAGATGTTGTACTCCAAAGCATCATGTTAAGTGATATGACCTGGACAAGTCTCGTAACTAGATTTGTTCCATTAACTGTATTTAATTCAACATGTTACGTTTAATTCTATAGACTGTATGACTTTGTTCCAATCGTTTAAAGTATATATATGAAGTTACAGTTGTCTTTATACAACAACTGACTTACTAGTACGGACCCTAAGAATAACTCCAGGTTTGTAGAAGGTAAATTGTATTAATTTGTAATACTAGCTGGTAACACGTATAAAAAGTATCTGAAGGAAAAGGGACTGTACTTGAAATAAGAGATATTTATCTTATCTTGTAAACACGTGTAGAGACGTGAGAAGTTTCAACCTGAAATAAACAAGTAAAATACAATTGTATT
>NW_013677667.1:6060-10734 GCF_000517525.1 Limulus polyphemus | reverse complement strand
CAAGCAAGTGTTTTATACCCTGCTTGGGAGAAGGTACCTAGTTTAAGCCCTGTGACAAAGAACTATTGGGCACAATGGGACCAGTTGAAGCTTGAAGATGGTATTCTTCTCCGGAGATGAGAATTTTCAGATGGGAAAGTGACGACCTGGCAAACAGTTATACCGAGAAAGTTACGGGAAGTTGTGCTGCGTCAATCCCATGATAGTTTAACAGGAGGACATCTCGGAGTTAAGAAGACATTGAGTCACCTACGACAGAGATTTTACTGGATAGGTATGAGGCAAGATGTGGAAGAATGGTGCAGGACCTGCAGTACATGTTGTGCTAAAACGGGACCCAAGCATAAGGGACGTGCTCCAATGAAGTTATATCAAGTTGGCGCACCAATGGAAAGAGTAGCTATTGCTGGTCCTCTGCCCCAAACTCGTGCTGAAAACAAGTACATTTGTGTGGTGATGGATTATTTCACCAAGTGACCTGAGGCATATGCAATACCAAATTAGGAATCTACAACTGTAGCTTCAGCTAATAGTGATTTCTTCTTCAGATTTGGTATGCCATATGAACTGCATTCGGATCAAGGCCGTAACTTTGAATCAGCTGTGTTCCATGAATGCTGCAAGTTGTTTGGCATACGAAAGAACAAAACAATGCCACTTCACCCCCAGTCTGATTGGATGGTAGAAAAGTACAATTGGACGCTGGGACAGGAATTGGCAAAGTTTTGTAATAGCCGCCAAGATGACTGGGATGTCTTACTCCCTCCACTGTTGATGGCCTATAGAACAGCAGAGCATGAAACCACTGGATACACCCCAGCAAAGCTGATGTTTGGTTGGGAACTTCGGTTGCCAGTGGATCTGTTAACAGGACGCCCACCTTATGAAGAGTTTCCTAAAAATGTGTCAGAGTTTGTAAAAGTGTTATCGGAAAGGATAGATGATCATCACCATCAAGTGCATTCAAACTTGAAAACGTCTGCTGATTCCATGTAGCTATGTTATGATAAGAGATCTACTGAAGTCAGCTTTGGACTAGGAGACAAGGTGTTGTTGTATTATCCCAGGAAGACCAACGGGAAGTCTCCTAAGTTGTCTTCTCCATGGAAAGTCCATATGACATAGTGGATCGTCTCTCAGACGTGACCTTCCGAATAAAATGTAGTCGGCGAGGTAAGGCAAAGGTGGTGCATGCCAACAGGCTTTGGCGTTATCACGGTTTAGGACATTTCAGTTGGGACAAAGTAAACAATGGAACAAATGACGCTGCTGAAGACTTATCACCTGAAAAAGCCACTGTCAAAAAAGAAACTCTACCTGGTTTTGAGAAGGGAAACAGTGAAGCCCTTAATGAAGTTACTACCACTGATGTGACTATTATCGATAATAGGACATTTCCTGATGGAGCAGATGAACTTTACGTGAAGCAGAAGCCAATGAGATGGAGACCAGTACGGAAGAAGATACATCCTGTAAAATTAAGAGACTTTGCTGTATTTTAATTATGTGTTTGTAAATTCTGTCCATTTAATTAAGTTATTATTAATTATCTATTGGTTTAATGTAAGTGGCTATTGTTCGGGACGAACAAGAATAAGGAAGTTATGACGCTGTTAACACGTAATGAGTATCTAGAACGTTCGTGAAGGCTCGAGTGCTCTCCAGACGCCCTCTATTTTGTAGGAAGTGACGGCATAAATATAGTTGGATATAGACAGGGAGATAGAGACAGATAATAGAGTCAAGCTGTAAGTAAAGTGTGTAAATCGTGTTGAATTATAGCATGTGTTTAAGTTACTGTGGAAATAAAGTGTATTGCAAAGTTGAGAAAGAATAAACTAGTTTTATTTAAGAAAGGACTTGTATCGCTGAAATTTCTCGGAAAGAATTTCTACGGAAAATTAACAAACGAATGACCAGAGACGTAACAGTATTTTCAGATTTTGTTGGAGAACCTTGTAAATAAAATGTATTGTGTTTTGTCAACCGTCTTCTTTATTATTTTTGTACTTTATCTAAAATAATATTATTTAGGTAAATTGAAACTTTTACATGAAATTTATACTTGTAATATGAAAAACTCGTTGTGTTAACCTTATATAATTGCTATGTTATTGTGTGTAAAATGTTCGTGACAGGGAAAAAATACTTGTTTTTAAATTACCTGCCATCTAGTGATTGTAATACTTACATGTGATTGAATAAGGTGAAAATTTCATCTTTTTTGACTGTGAATTTCTGTGCTTATGTTAAATTAATTTCGCTAATTTAGAAAATTTGCAGCATACAATTATGTCCAAAACAAAGAACAATTTGTGTTTTGTTGAAAGAATATTTAGGAGAAGTCGATTAAAAAATTGGAGCATTTTTCATGAAGAAAGGTTCAATGCTCTTACAATTGCAGTGATTATTGATTCGAAGCTTCCACTTCCAAAAGGTAAGATGAAAATATTGGCCTTATTAGTTATATTGATGTTATATTCTGTGGTTTATTAAGAGTGACTGGAACTTTTAATAGTACTGTAGCTATTTGTTGTTGGTAATTTTGAAAAGGTTACCAAAAGTTTCATGCCATTCATTAAACAGTTCTGTTTACATCCAAACCATGTCCAATGTTTCTAACAAATACAGACTGCATTTATGTTTCTTATC
Organism: Limulus polyphemus; assembly: GCF_000517525.1. Classification (NCBI taxonomy): domain Eukaryota; kingdom Metazoa; phylum Arthropoda; class Merostomata; order Xiphosura; family Limulidae; genus Limulus; species Limulus polyphemus. The sequence goes on along the minus strand of NW_013677667.1, from coordinate 8,082 downwards.
TATTTATACTTATAGCATGGTCACTGAAACCCGAATATGACACTCGCAGGTCTTACGCTTAATTGTAACACAGAATATACATTTTTCTCTTATTGATGTAATATAAGCTATCTTATTATAATGGAGTTTGCGATTCAAAACCCGGATCTCGGAAACTACCGCACCGATCATTACCAATCTTAACTGGGTAATATTTTTATAACTAGTCAGTATTTTTATAGCTGAGCATTAAATAAGACAATTGAAATTTCCACAAAAATTATATGTTTCAAATTTAACCAATAAAAATTACAGAAAAGGAGTAAGTTGAAACAATCAAAAATAAACTTAAAAAAATATTTGTTTTTCTCGAGTGGAAATCTCATGAGTGTTGCAACAGAAAAGAAAGGCACATGCATTGATAACTGTGTTTACAAAGATATAACAGGGGGTGGTGGTGGTGATTGTAACTGTTTTTATTGTAGTATAGTGGATTGATAAGATAGTTTTGTTTGATAACCACTCAAAAAAAAAAAACTCCAATAAAGATTTAATACTTTGATAGTATATTTAAAAAAAAAGTTGATAAAATTTCACAATATTAACAGGTTTTAACTTTTTAAAGTTCAGTGTTTCATAAAAATAGTTATACTTTAATCTAAAAAATACCTATAAATTTTAAATTCAAAATTCCACCTAGCTCTGGACGTAGCCTAGCAATTGATATGTTTGAATAACATTTTTTTTATTAAAAAATGTTATTCATCTAAATAATTGTTTTCGACTATTTCTTTGCTAAGTTAAAATAAAATAAAGTGGTTATTGTTACTTGAAAAACAAATAAGTTAGTGAACAGGAGTAACTTGTTTTTTTCCAAAGGTTCAAAAATATTTTTAGGGCAGATAGGGATGTTCCTTTGTGTTATATTTTTTCCTACACCAATTCTCTAAGAAGTAATTCCAGAACTAAATTGTTCTATTTGCAATGATTTTGTTTTTCTTCACAAGTTGAAAATAGCCTAGGGATATACCCAAGACTGCTTATGTTCTTAGTACTTGGACATAGTCTGGCAAGGTTTGGTGAGGCTCCAGATTTATTTGAGACAGGGTTTTAGTGGAACCTGACATAGCAGTAGATGTAACTTTAATACTTTTCCAAACAGTGTTCATCTCAGGCCTCAGCTTTTGATTAAGTAAGCTCTCTTGTATTTGGTTGTTCTGTTCATCATTGTGTTAAGATATTAAACAACAAAGGCACATCTCTTATGGCATGTTCCAGTACACATGACTTAATGGGGGATCTTAAGTTGGCATGTTCTTCATGTTAAATGTTTTATTTTAGTATGACCAATGTATCTTTACAGAGAGCAATAAAAATTCAATTTATAAACTTCATATGATGATTTTAAAGTCAGAATCTAGTCCTTAAATCTAAAGAAAAACTGTAGGTGATATACAAATTGAAATACAAGCCTGTAAATGTTTTCTTACAATATATTTGACATTCAAATTGACCATTGTTATTACAAACTAAAGTATCAAAATAAAGAAAGTTTATGATCCTGGTAATGTTCCACAGTGAACTTCATGCTACTACACCTGCTTTACAAATAGTAAAGAAATATAGAAAAAGAGTTCTTGAATATGATGAAGGTTTCATTTCAACAACATATCTTCAATAATACAGTTATTTAAATTGTCTGTCACAATTTACTAGTAATTGACTTTCATGAAAACACCTTTATCTTCTCAGAGCATTCCTTAAAACTTTTGCAGACTGTACTGAGACTTGTTCAGGTGTTTGATAAAAGAGTTCTCCATAGCAATCCTTTACAGTTATCCTTCATGGCTGTTTTGTAAATTTTGTAAAGTTGGAAACAAAAATCAAATATTTAACCCAAGTTGGCACATGATTCTGAAACAGTCATTATGAGAAAATAATGTTCAGAGGTTTGTGAAAGTTTTCCTCCAAAATAAGCAAGGTTTTCATGGAATGCTTACTTTTTCTGTCAAAACCACAAGTTATTTCTGTATGTTGTCATTG
>NW_013677667.1:1571-5597 GCF_000517525.1 Limulus polyphemus | reverse complement strand
TTATGTAATTACGACAATACCATTGTACAAATAATTATATATCGTTACTACATTTATTATGTAATTACGACAATACCATTGTACAAACAAGTATATATAGTTACTACGTTTATTACGTAATTACGACAATACCATTGTACAAACAAGTATATATAGTTACTACCTTTATTACGTAATTACGACAATACCATTGTGCAAACAAGTATATATAGTTACTACCTTTATTACGTAATTACGACAATACCATTGTACAAACAAGTATATATAGTTACTACCTTTATTACGTAATTACGACAATACAATTGTACAAACAAGTATATATAGTTACTACCTATGTGTAATTCTTATTTTCCACATAAAACTATATTTCACGTTATTATCTTTTATACGTCAAATAAACAAATATGCTTATCATTGTAAAATTGGTGTTTTAGATACAAAACTTTCACTGCATTATGGTCAAAAACAAGAACTCTTACAGACAATGATGACCAAGTTTTTACCTCCTGAGAAAGTTTGAAGTGTAAAGTAATTTTCCCCGATTAAAATTGTAATTTTCAAAACAGATTAATGTTACATCCGTCCTTTCTAATAAACTAACATCGTTAACAACTTGAAGATAATCACGTACAGCAATATGGCTACATTTCCGGTCGAATCTTCATCTCACTTTTTTTCAAAGATTCTTTTGAACCTTTAAAACCTTCCCAAATGAACCCTTTCCAAGGTGAGGTTTCACCACCTGGTACATAGGGGCCGTTCAGGTTTGCATTCAAACAATCTTTAAACCACCCACCACTGTCGTAGTCAACAGCGCAGCTTGTAGTTTTTTTGTCATTGTCCCTATCAAAAGTGGAAAATTCAGAATTGTGGGCTCTTCCAGTCAATGAGTCTCCTGGCAAAAAAGTATTAATTAACAAACAGTAAATAGACACAAATTGGATGGTTTGGTTAATTTCGTGCTACAGGAGGGTTATCTTCGCTAGCCGTTCCTGATTTAGCAGTGCAAGACTACAGGGAAGGCAGCTAATCATCACCACCCACCGCCAACCTTGGGGCTACTCTTTTACCAAAGAATAAAAATTAACCGTACTTAAAAACGGTTTTGGTAGATTCTGATGGTTACTAAATGTAACTATAAGTTCTGGTGTTTGCTAAGTGTAAACATTTAGATTGGTTAATAACTATGTTGGGTTATTATGGTTATTAATACATGGTTTATGAATGAGCAGTATTTAGCCACTGTATTTGTAACTCTATAATAATATAACATAAGTATGTTGTATCTTTGTGTAGAAATGTCGCACTATTTATCTACTATAAAAAGCGTTTTTACTGTTAATTTATGATACTAAAACAAGCTGTCATGGAAAGAAAGATTGAAGAATTAACATATTTAACATGATTCAAACAATAAAATTCTCTATGATACGGAAGTCTGATTATAAATATAACATTTTATAAAAGAAAATATCAATATAACACTCCTCAGTTGAGAGAATAGATAAAACTATCAGGAAGGAAAAAAAATACGGTAAAAATCGTTCTTACCAGCGTTTACAAGATAGGACCCAAACGTTAACCTGAAGTTTTCTCTCTCACTACGTACTAAGAAGTTACTGTATTTGGCATAAGCTTTTTCACCACCAAATGTTTCAAGATCTACCCGGAGTTCCATGTGGTGACCGTTAGTAAGTATGAATATCAGTTCATTTCCTGTACCAAGAAACACCGATTAGTGGAGAGAACTACTTTAACCACAACAATAATGAAATAATATACCTTTAATCATCAGGTACTAAGTGTCAGTGTAGCATCAACATAGTAGACTTACGTTCGTCTATGTGTTCTGGTTATCGCTGTTGTTAGTTTAAATTAATATTGTTACAACAGCGACAACAGCGGAAGTCACATTATGCTGGTAACACGTCATGAGATTTTAGAAGGATCATGAAGGTCCGAGCGTTTGCTAGACGCCCTCTATTTTAGTATATAAGCCCGGCAAATAAAGCGGAAACGAGAAGTGACGGCATAGATAATCGCAGATAGGGAGATATAGAGACAGATAATCGAGTCAAGTGGTAAGTACAGTGTGTCAATCGTTGTGAATTATAGCGTGTGTTTAAGTTAAAGTGACTGTGGAAATTAAGTGTATTGCAAAGTTGTATTGAGAAAGAATAAACTAGTTTTATTTAAGAAAGGACCTGTATTGCTGAAGTTCTTCGGAAATAATTTTTACGGGAAATTAACAAACGACCAGAGATGTAACAAATTGGTGTCAGAAGTGGGATGGAAAAGAGAAAAAAATGGAAATGAAAAGTGGCAAATCAAACTACGACTTAACAGATTTGATGGCAGCAATACAAGAACAGAAAGAAACAAGAAGAGAGACTAGAGCAGTGGTTGGAGGAGGAAGAAAATAAACAAGAAGAAAGTCTCCAACTGTTGAGAGAAAGCCAGCATACACAAATGGAAAAGATCAGTAAATTTCAAAGTGAATTAAATGCATTAAAGGATGATTTACTGTATTTTACACAGGGACTATATATTAACCATGATCTAATCAGCCCCAGACAACAGGAAGCCCCTTCCAGATCCTGCAGCTAAACCCTAATGCAAACATCTTCGATCCTGTCAGAAGTCACATTCCAGACATGAGTGTCAGCAACAGAAGTGATCTACTACAAAGGAAATCACAGGAATTCGAGCACAATTTGAGCACCTGGCAGAAATGAATGGATAAACAGAGGAGCAGAAAGCAGTGTACCTAGGAACGAGCTTGAAGGGAAACCACTGGAAATACTTGGACAGTTGTCAGCAGACGACAGGCACAACAATAGAGCACTGGTAGGTACTCTACAGCTTAGGTATGGAACTCAAAATCAGTTTAAAGTCTACAGGGCTAGGTTTAGGACTAGAGTCCGTGCTAAAGGGGTAAGCCTGCAAGAGCTGGCACAGGACTTGGAAAGTATGGCACACAAAGCCTGCCCAACTGCACCACCCGATGTCCTCAAGCTGTTGCTGAGCGATCAGTTTGTAGACACCTTGGACAGTCCACAACTGACGATACAAGTGAAGCAAGCACACCCCTCTACTATACGTGATGCAATGGCCAGAGCTCTTGAATTCGAATCCTACCTTAAGTTCTGCACAGAGGTACCAAGGTTGATACAATCATCAGGATTCAAGGGTAGAAGAGGACAGGTTTCAGAGAGGTTTGAGGAACTTTGCTGGCACTGTAACAAATCTGGGCACAAGAGAGCTCAATGCCTGCAACTTCAACACAGGGAAGATGCCACACCAGGAAATGCTGCTACCCAGAAAAGTTGTTAGAACTGTGGAGAGCAAGGACATATGAGGAGCCAGTGTAAGAAGAATACTACCAATAAGTCAGTCTTGGGGAAACCAGTAGTGGTTGGTGTTGAGGGACGCCCATCAACCCCCATCGTGAAAGTCCCAACAGCTAGGTGTAAAATGTCAAGCACACATGACAGGAAAGCTGGATGGCCAAAAGTGCAACTTTGTTATAGATTCTGTATCTCAGCAAACCCTTATGAGTATCAAGGTGGTAGACCACAAAGGAGTACCAGAAGCCATACAGAAGCTTTGTGGTTTGATAGGACATTATGCAAGATTGTGGGGACCAGTGAGAGTAACTTTTGAGCTTATGGGCATGAAGGACAGACACAAAGTATACTTGGCCTGCATTGAAGCCCCATGCATATTAGGGTTGGACTACTTACTACGTAGGAAGTGTGTAGTTAGTTTTGATAAAATGGCATTTGGGAACAACAAAGACCGAATTCCATAAATGTTAAAGTGGAAGTTGAACTAACCAGGTGCCATCAAGCTGAAGTCAAAGTAACTGAAGGAATTGATGATGGTGAAGTGGAACCAAATATAGATATTAAAGCAGAGCAGGAGAAAGACCGAGATTTGAATCCAGTAATTGATTTTTTACAAGCAAATGTTTTGTGCCCTGCTTGGGAAAAGGTGTCTAGCTTAAGCCCTGTGATAAAGAACTAT
>NW_013677667.1:0-593 GCF_000517525.1 Limulus polyphemus | reverse complement strand
GAAAACGTCTGCTGAATCGATGAAGTTATGTTATGATAAGAGATCTACTGAAGTCAGCTTTGTACCAGGAGACAAGGTGTGGTTGTATAATCCCAGGAAGACCAAAGGGAAGTCTCCTAAATTGTCTTCTCCATGGGAAGGCCCATATGACAAAGTGGATCGTCTCTCATACGTATACTTCCGAATAAAATGTGGTCGGCGAGGTAAGCCAAAGGTGGTGCATGCCAACAGGCTTTGGGATTATCACGGTCAAGGATGTTTCAGTTGAAGCGAAGTGAACAATGGAACAAATGACGCTGCTGAAGACGTGTCACCTGAAAAAGCCACTGTTGAAGAAGAAACTCTATCTGGTTTTGAGAAGGGAAACAGTGAAGCCCTTGATGAATTTACTACCACTGATGGGACTGTTACCGATAATAGGACAATTCCCGATGGAGCAGATGAACCCCTCGTGAAGCAGAAGCCAACGAGATGGAGACCAGTATGAAAGAAGGTATGTCCAGTAAAATTAAGAGACTTTGTTGAATTTTAATTTTTGTGTTTGTAGTGTTTGTAAATTCTGTATATTTAATTAAGTTATTGTTAATTATCTA
>NW_013677666.1:9312-13270 GCF_000517525.1 Limulus polyphemus | reverse complement strand
CATCTAATATATTAGATGTTAAAATCATAAATAATATTCAGCGTTCATAAAATGTTTTTAATTGTGTATCAGTTTAACGTTGAATATTATTTATGATTTTAACTTTATACACAAGTGCCAAAATACTATAAATACTAGATGTCCTTGCGCAGGGTTCCAGAAAGTGTTCTGTTTCAAGCGTAAATAAAATCAAAATTAAGTGTAACTCATATTTTTACTGTCATGCTGTGTTGTAGCCTATACAGTGCATTAATTCTTCTTGTGACCCACGTTTTACTGACGTCACGACAGTACAAATTGCAAGTTAAGCGTTCCTTTTGGGACATCATTTTAGTGTCTACTGACTGACTGACAGACAACATACTACTTGTGTCGTAGTGGGAATGGTTAAAACAGGTGACCCCTTCAGGCAGCCTTTGGTCCCCTTTCGCAGAAATCAAATTGCCTCTATTTGCACAAAAATGACAGGACAAGTACCCTATAGTATACCTTAACATCACATTTCATAGCTAACTGAAATAAATAAATTTTGCGAAATCAAGCTTGACCAACAAAGAGGCAGAAAAGTACAGTCGAGGCAGTCAAACATAAGTAAATTCCTCTGTGAGCCAATCAAAATTAAGACCATTCACAGAATGAATTCGTAGCGTACTCATAGAATAAATATTAATAAAAATCAGTTAGATTAACAACTTCTAATATATAGAAAAGCCAGTGTGTTTTGGTAACACTACATTTTAACAATGGATTTTATGTCATGTCCATTAACAACAAAAGTATAACTTAATATTGTTGTTAGTCTATGTATTGAAAGTATAAAATAAAATGTATAGACAACAAAACTGGAAAATATTTGATGATTTCTTAATTCTGGAGCCTCCGTTGATTAAAAGAGGCTTGCATTTTATTAAAAACGTTGATAATAAAACAGAAAATAGCTTAATTCAGAAACGATTTAAGTTTAATATTGAATCGATATTTTTACTTTCATACTGTTAGGTCTTTGAGTTCGCTTGTTAATTTTCCGTAGAAATTCTTTCCGAGAAACTTCAGCGATACAAGTTCTTTTTTAAATAAAACTAGTTTATTCTTTCTCAACTCAACTTTGCAATACACTTAATTTCCACAGTCACTTTAACTTAACACACACTATAATTCACAACGATTCACGCACTTTACTTACGGTCACTACCGCTCGCTTGACTCAATTATCTGTCTCTGTCTGTCTGTAATTCTATTCTTGCCGTCATTTTATTTGCCGGCTTATATACAATTAAAGCCTACATCTAGATTCCACTCGTCTCTTCATGAATCTTATAGATACTCATCACGTGTTACTAGCGTCACGTGACTTCAGCTGGCGTAACACTGCCTCTTCCTTAGTATTGTTCGTCCTGAACAATGGCAACTTAAATTAACCCTATGACTACCGGTACTAACTTTCTTAGTAGGCAATGCAAGTGTGCATTTATGAATTGAAAAAATGATAGAGAACTTATCTTTTAATGGATTTCTAATTTTATGTTTATAAATAGTAGCATAACATTCAATTATTTGTACAAAATTGTATTCTTTAATGAAGTTTAAAGAGGAATTTAATGAAAAAATTCCTAAAATACGTTTTAGACTGTAAATAAGCGCCCTCTACGAATAAATGTTTTTTTTCAAAAATTTTTTTAAGATATTTCCTTTCACCTCAGTACTGGTTCTGCCATCTATGATTGGCATCTAAACCTTTTTCTAGTCTGTTTTCTTTATAAAACTGCGTCTGGGCGTGTTAAACCTCAGTTGTAAAACTTTTAGCCATTCCTAGTCGAAAGTGTCAATTTCAGTACCAATTATTCCAGTTGCTGTATCTCCCATTTGACAAATCATAGGATGATAAGGAAATCACGTGATGAAACGTTGTTTTCTGTGTTTTATAATATGAATGTGGGTGGTGCTTATTATGTAACTGCCATTTTATGTAGAGGTTGCATTTAGTACTGGCCAATAGGGCTTTTCTATAAGCGTTAGAAAAGTTGCTTCTGGAAAAACTGCATGGGATATACGTGACTTTTATTTTTCTTATATAGTAGCTTAAGTCATGCTGCATGGTATATCTGTTTATATTAATCATTATATTGAAAAATTAACTCAAAATAGCTATATTTTTTAGGAAAGAAGTTGATCCACCATTGTTTGGGTTAAGAGTTACCGAGTGGCGAGTGCAAAGTATTTAGATGAATTAGACTTAGGACTTTGAACTGAAAGAGTTTGTGATTTTTTATATTCTTTTGAATTTAAATTTGTAGTTTTAAGCTCAGTAATTTAGCATAATTTTATATTTAGTTCATAATAATAATAATATGATTCAGTATTTAGAATGAAAAACGTGTGTGATTTGTACGTAATACTATTAGTACCACAAAAGAATTTTATATTTTCCTTCTTACAATATTTGCTTTGTAGTAAGACCCACACTTCTGTTGTTATTGTGTTAGAATTAAAACAGTCTAACTGATATATATATATAGTTTATTCTGATATTTTGCAAATATTTCAAACTCAGTAGTGACAACAATAAAACCCATATGTTGGTTGTGAAACAGGCTAAATACATTCATACAGGGAAGCTATGACATTCCAACATAAATCTTGCCTGTAATGAGAGGAATATGACCAGGACTAATATTTTAAGTGCTGTAAAGTAATTTTCTTTGTAATTTATGGTGTCGGTATCGTTTGGTAATCTCTTCTAACAGGATGTATCAAGTAACAAGGGGTCAGGCTCAGGAGGTGTTTATTGAAACCACCTGTACTATAAACTGTTGCATACATTTGTTAGTAGTGGCAATTGGTTTTGTCTCTATTCTGAAACAACATACACGGACATATGTTGAAATAAACTTGTTTGAAAGTTCAAAGAAATGATATTCAAGTACTGAAAAGCTTTCTTACTATCATATCCACAGTAACGTTCAAATGTTCACGTGCTCGGTTGAACGAGAGTGACCACCAAAAAGGGTGAGATAGTTTATGGACAATGTACAAAGTTCACGCTGCTGACCCCACGGTTTATTCGGCACAATAAACACAAAAGTACGACTGCAATGAAACATAAACATAAATTGGAAATAAAAATATATTTATTAAAAAAAATTATAACGTTTTTATGTACATATATAAACATGAAACCCTAGTTAAAAATAAAAATACTCATTTGTTGTTTAGGTTTATTTACAAATATTATTTACGGGTCTGTATATTACTTGAAACCATAAGAAGTATATGTGATTATTAAAAAAATTAAAAATAGATAAGATTTGCATTTTATGGAGGATACAATTTTTTTGGGGGATTTCAAAATAATGTACTAAAACATTAAAAGTAATAAGTTCAAATCTGTAGCAAATATAAATAGTGTAATCATTTCTTATAAATACGATTTCCTAATGTAATTTTCCAAGATATTAAAGATCATAATGCAAGAAAACTAAATTTATTAAAAGTAATATGCTTGATGTTTCTTAAACTACCTACATTTGTCAAAGTATTTATGAATTTTCGAAAATATTCGTCCACTAGTTTTATTGTTGGAATGAAATATAGCAAGACTTGCATTGCCTACTAAGAAAGTTAGTAGCCTGTAGTCATCGGGTTAAAGCACTGAGATAGAGCTTTGAGAGATAATAGAACAATTGCCCAAATATCTTCCACTTTGCAATGCATAGTACTGTTACGTCTCTGTTCGTTAGTTAATTTTCCGTATAATTTCTTTCCGAAGAAACTTTAGCGATAGAAGTCCTTTCTTAAATAAAACTGGTTTTATTCTTTCTAAATACAACTTTGCAATACACTTACTTTCCACAGTCACGCTATAACAAACGCTATAATTCACAACAAACCTCTCACGTGCTCGACTCAACAATACGTCTCTCTCTGTCTGCAGTTCAATCACAAATTATTGCCGTCAGTT
>NW_013677666.1:6406-8391 GCF_000517525.1 Limulus polyphemus | reverse complement strand
CAACTGCTGTTGACTCTCTTCTTGTTTCTTTTCTTTTTCCTCCAACAACTGCTGTAATCTCTCTTCTTGTTTATTTTGCTGTTCGAGCTGCCACTGTTGCAGGTTTTCTTGCAACTGCTGTTGACTCTCTTCTTGTTTCTTTTCTTTTTCCTCCAACAACTGCTGTAATCTCTCTTCTTGTTTATTTTGCTGTTCGAGCTGTTACTGTTGCAAATTTTCTTGTAACTGCTGTTGTCTCTCTTCTTGTTTCTTTTCTCGTTCTTCTTGTTTCTTTTCTTTTCTTTTTCCTCCAACAACTGTTGTAATCTCTCTCTTCTTGTTTCTTTTATCGTTCTTCTTGTTTCTTTTGCTGCTCTTGTATTGCTGCCATCAACTCTGCTAAGCTGTAGTTTGATTTGCCGTTTCTCGTTTCCATTTTTTTATCCCACTTCTGACACAGATTTGTTACATCTCTGTTCGTTAGTTAATTTTCTGTATAATTTCTTTCCGAAGAAACTTTAGCGATACAAGTCCTTTTTTAAATAAAACTGGTTTATACTTTCTAAATACAACTTTGCAATACACTTAATTTCCATAGTCACGCTATAACAAACGCTATAATTCACAACGAACGTCTCACGTGCTCGACTCAACAATACTTCTCTCTCTGTCCACAGTTCAATCACACATTGTTGCCGTCAGTTCTTGGCGGCTTATATATACAAGACTACCACATATCTAGTAGCCTCTCGAGACTTCAAGAAGTGACAGGATCCTTCTAGAAGTTCATGACGTGTTACTAGCATCACGTGACCCCCGCTGTCGTAACAGTACTATCTACAATCAAACCCTCCCTTACGCGTATGGTGACGTTGTCCGTACTTTTCTACTCCTAATTTCATTTTTGCATAGTTTAATGAAGGTCAAAAAGCTTCCCATGCACACATACATGTTACTCTTTTAATTATATAATTTTTTCTCCAAGTTTAGGTTTCAGCTCAGGTAGAATTTCTGGTGCCCAACCAGAGAACACTGGTTTTTCTCAGGGCACTCACATGCCTTCTTCACAGCAGTTCCATGTCACTTCCAAGTCAATTTAGACAATCTTTTGCAGTTTACTTATATACATTTATCAATTTTTGGTATAAATAAAGTAAGTTTAGAAGATAACTGTTATAGTTTACTTACATACATTTATCAGTTTTTTTGCTATTTAACTTATATAAAAGTCAGTGTGTGTGTCACATCACCTTTGATTTCTCAAAATAGGAGGAGGTATAAAAGCCAAAATGCATTTATCCAGATAGAATAATTCGATTACTGTCTGCTCATCACGATTTTAATGACAGGGGTGAAAGAGGGCCATGAAATCTTATAAGTGTAGTGGGTGTTGGTATTGTTACGTCTCTGTCGTTAGTTAACTTCCCGTATCATTTCTTTCCGAAGAACTTTAGCGATACAAGTGCTTTCTTAAATAAAACTGGTTTATTCTTTCTGAAAACAACTTTGCAATACACTTAATTTTCACAGTCACGCTATAGCAAATGCTATAATTCACAACGAACGACTCACATGCTCGAGTCAATAATACGCCTCTCTCTGTCCGTAGTTCAATTACATTGTTGCTGTCACGTCTTGACCGTCTTATATGTACAAGAATACCGAAATCTAGTAAACGCTGGAGCATTCACGAACCTTCGAGAATATAACGTGTTACTAGCGTCACGTGACCTCCGCTGTCGTAACAGTAGAATAAGCCTAAAGTAAAGACGTATTGTGGGATCACCTAGCTTAGAACCAAGTGCATAAAATTTATCATGAAAGAAAAATATCAATTCAACTTTAAACTTAAACTGTTTTTGAATTAAACTATTTTCTGTTTATATCTAAAACGTTTTTAATAGAAAACAAACCTCTTTCATTAACCGGGACTTTGAATTAATAAATCAACAAATATTTTTCGAGTTTTGTTGTCTATACATTTCATTTTATACTTTCATTACATA
>NW_013677666.1:0-5426 GCF_000517525.1 Limulus polyphemus | reverse complement strand
CTTGTATTGCTGAAGTTTTTAGGAAAGAATTTCTACGGAAAATTAACAAACGAACAAGCAGATACGTAACAATAATAAAGTAATGTTACGACAGCGGAAGTCACGTGACGCTGGGAACATGCGCGCTGGAATTTCTCGAATGATCATGAATTTGCCCGCCAGCTCGAGATACCCTCTTTTTTAGTATATATAAGCCTGGCAAAGAAAGCCAGCAGCAGACAGATAATTGAGTCAAGCGAACAGTAGGCCAGTAGGCACCGTAAGTAAAGTGTGTGAATCACTGTGATTTATAGCATGTGTTATAAAAGTTGTTAAGTTTTGAGTGACGAGGTATGTACTCACTGTGAAACTACTGTGTATTAAAAGTTTTGTATCGAGGAAGAATAAACTGGGTTAAGTAACTGGCTGAAGTTTCTCGGAAAGAATTTCTATGGAAAATTAACAAACAAGCAGATATGTAACAGTAAGGTTAGAAGCTCTTGTTGTAGCTTATTTAGATATTTATCAATTTTTGGTATAAATAATGATAAAGTAAGTTCAGAAAATTCTGTTGCATTTTATTTAAACGCATTTATCAATTCCTGGTATCATTAGTAATAAAGCGAGTGTAGAAAATCCTGTTGCAATTTACTTACAAACATCTATAGGCTTTTGATATAAATAATAATAAAGTATTATACTTGCAATAAAACATTATTATGAGGCTTATTATATATTTTAACATTACATTCTTTATTCAGTCCAATGGGAATTTTCAAAAAGAGTAAGAGTGGTAATAGTATTTCAACCACATTATGTCCACCATATCCATTGTATACAAGGAATTTTGACATCACGTTGGATGGAACACTACAAATACGGTAGTGGTTCGGAATAATATTGTTACGACAGCGGAGGTCACGTGACTCTAGTAACACGTCATATTATCGAAGGTTCGTGAATGCTCGAGCGTTTACTAGATTTCGGTATTCTTGTACATATAAGACGGTCAAGACGTGACGGCAACAATGCGTAATTGACAGTTGAGTTGAGTACGTAAAACGTTCGTGGTGAATTATAGCGTTTGTTATAGCGCGACTGTGGAAATTAAGTGTATTGCAAAGTTGTATACAGAAAGTATAAACCAGTTTTATTTAAGAAAGGACTTGTATCGCTAAAGTTTTTCGGATAGAATTTCTACGGAAAATTAACTAACGACCAGAGACGTAACAATATTTATATAAGCCATTTGTTACAAGAACAGTTGTCATGATGGCATGCCTTTCTAAGGAGCATGAATTTAATTATAGTTGTTATGAGACATTAATATTAGAACTATTAGTATTATATCTTGCAACATTACATTCTTTATTAAGTTCCTTATTATGATTTATCAAGAAGAAGAGTGTATAATAGTACTGTTGTAATCTGTTCTATCATTGGGCGGGTTTTTTGGATTATTTGGTGAAAAATATGTCAAATTCATCCACGTAATGATAAGTAATATATTTCTTCAACAAACGTTTGTTAAAGCTATGTTCACTGTAGTCCTGATTTCATAAATACTTTTCAACACAAACTTGCAACTAAATGTAGGCCCAGCTTTAAATACAATTGCAGACGTATGCTTAATGTAATTTGCTTTGATAGGTAGAGTGTGACGGATTTATTATTACATATTTATTTCAAAATCGATGTTTGCTTGAATTGAATTTATATTTACAAGTGTACGTAACTTATACAGTTAAATATGTATTGCGAAACTCCCGCCTATTCTCTAAAGTTGTAGAAGATTCTCGAGTGTAAGAATCAACAATATATGCATGTACGTAAACGCTTAATGTAGCTTTGTATTGTTACGTAATCTGAATTTTCTAGTAACTCTCCTATAAATATAACCAATGCGATGCGCCTAAAAAGTAGTATTTGTTATTAGTTTGCTATAAACTTCGGAAGTTATAACTGTGGTTGTTATAACGCTTATCAATCGTAAAACTTCAGATATTTGACCAGGACAAATCACTTAACTTCAGTGGTTTATCATCGGACATTAGTATTTTTACAAAAACATCATATAACTTCACGGTGGAAAACTCGGCGTGTGTGGCTGGTGAATAATGAAGGACAAAGCTAGATAGCTTCCCGTGAAGAGAATCGTACCTACATCAACTCATAATTAACTCGCTCATCACGAACCCTCGATAAGATATCAAGGAAGTTCTAGACTAGAACGAAGACTTTATATTGCTTGTAAGTTTGTAAACTTTTTGTATACAAATCATTGTGTTTAATAACTATTTGTAATAAATGTTATTGTGAATTGTATTGTTGTTTGTATATTAAAACATATTTGTGTTAAAAAGAAAACTGTGTGTATCAACCTTGTTGACAAATATCATAAACTGACTATATATCGGCTTTTACTTAACTACTAAATCCAAAGAACAATTTAACTATTAAATTTAAAGTATCAGTTAACTCAGTTTCAGGCTATTTGAAATTCTAATACATAACAAGAGAAACACGTAACTCACCAATTAACTAAATAGTAGAATATACACAATAATTAACTTTTCTGGCACTGAACTAACTTTTAGTTAAAGATCAATTCACTGAATACTTCACAGAATTATAGTTTTCTTCACTAACTGGTTACTTGTATTAATGAACAATATACCACCCTCTCTAGAAATTAAAATATTCTAGATTATTACATCATCATTATATGCAGCCCCCTCTAGCAGACAAAGAAATTTGTAATTCACTGAGTAACTGAACAGCAGAATAGATGCGACAACAAGGTATCGAGCATCTGTACGTTGCACTATGTGATCGTACCCCTGCACCAATGCAAGTGAGACTTTGTAAATAAACCCCTGTGACAGCAGATATATCAAAACATACTCCAGCATGGTCCAGACTAAATATAAAGGACTTCAAAATTAACCTAAAGGCCCTGTAGTATAACACTGGATTTGATAATGCTGACCATTTTGATTACATCCTAACAACATCTGGATTGGCAGCATATCACACTAATTACAGGTGGGAAACACCCCCCCCCCCCCCAAAAAAAACTACGTGTAGGGAATCTGTTCTTGTTAATTGTTATCAAGTTAAGGCTGCATACTACCAGTCAAAGATTTGCATTTCTATTTGAAGTGTACGAATTCACAACTGAAAATATATCTGTAGCTTGGATCAATTTTGTGTATATCAAATGAAGCCAGGTTGACATGTGGCTTCAGAAAAAAATAAAAAAGGATTAATTTCTCTGTGTCTGAATTATTTATACACGACTTTGCCTCAATGTGGCTGATCATAAATGGCATAGAAGTCCCTATCAAAAAACCTAGTAAACCCACAGCATAGCAGACCACCCATTCCTCATAAAAAACAACAAACAAACAGGAACACTCAAAGTCATTGTAGATATTTCTCCCAGAGTATCAACCTTAAAACAGTCGTTATAAAAATAATTCAATACCTCAAGCATTATTTGTAAAAATACGGCATCGTATTTAATATCCAAGACAACCAGATCAGTCAAAGTGAAAACAATTAAGTAACACCCATGTAGACCAGTCATATGCAATGCTCCTTGAATCTGGTATATATAGATATATTTTTTCTAGATATACATAGTACCATTATCTACTGCCTTCCAGTCGAGAATTGTTACTGATGTGATGAAACGGTCTTTTCCAGAGGAGGTGCACTTAACTTTTACAATAATGTTCTCACCCACTAAGCCATCTTGTAAGCAGGCTATGTAAAACCTTTCTTGGTAAACTATCAGCAAAGACTTCTCTCCAATGTGTTTCTAGTCTTGTCACAGTAAGCTGATAGTGTGACACTTTCATGCTTTTTGCCATAAGCCAGACTTTCCAAGGTGATTTTGTGGACATACATGAGCTCTCTTGCACATTTTGGCATTTCTTTCTTATATGTTAGTTTGCAGATCCTGCTGAAGTTTGACGCTGTCAGCCATTTAATTCTCTCATCAAACTTGGCAGCCACTAGTTTGGTTTCAAGTGCTGGCCTCAATGTGCAGCGCACTCTAACCTAGCATGACCATACTTGTCCAAGCAGAAATAAGTTTTTATTTTCATAAATCTCGGCAAGGCAGTCAGATTTAATGTACATCAAATAGGTAAAAGCAGTGTTCTCCTTCACAATAAATATAAACTTCACAAATCTGAAATGTTTAAAAGCAATAAGTAATGATAATGCTTCCTTCTACTGAAAAGCTTAGACTAATTTAAATCAGAATACTTAATTAGTTTAAAATAACTTTATATTATAAAACCTATGAACATCTGGGGTATCCTTAAGAAGAATTATTAAACATACATCATTAAGTAGCAATCCAGGGTTTAATAATAATAAAAAATCAGTTAAAACGTATTCGTATTCTTAGCTTTGCTTTACATGTAGGCTGTTTTATTATAATGAATGATATACTTGTCAACGTACAGCTGTAATGCAGATTTGTTAAGGCTGGTACCCACAACAGTACAAATTGCAAAGTTAAGCGTCCCTTATGTGACGTCATTTTAGTATTTACTGACTGACAGACAACACACTACTGTATAGCGTTGCGAGTGGTTAAAAATGGTGAACCTTCCAGGCGGCCTTTGGCCACCTTTCGGGGAAAATAGAAGTGAGGTATATTCAATGAGCTGATAGGACACAAAGTTGCGGTGCTAGTCACACTGCCATTTGTATCAACTGAATGCCAATTTCGCATTATGAGAAACAGGCCCATAATTTATTAAATGCAATGCTTTTTAAATAAAACAAATGCTCATACAAGTAGCCGTTATTTCTTATAGGCATATATTATATATCAGTAAGATCATTTTAACTTTTATAACTTTTTTAATTCATTTTATAAAATGTCTACAATAGTAATGACCAAAAGTACATTGCCAACCACAAAACATTCAAGTATCAATCTGGTAAAAATGCCAGCAATATATTTAATATCAATCTTAAATAGTTTTACTAATATGCCAGTTTGTGATGGCTTATATGTTTGAGAGACTGATAGTGTGAATACCCTCTATTATCATCCACCCGTGAACTCTCCTTGCAATCAACTAGTGTTTAATTCAGGGGTTGTAGAGGGGAAATTTCCACTGTGCAAAAAATCTCCCCCAAAGTACAGTATTTTTTTCGTCGAATTTTAATTTATACTCCCCTGCTTTACATTCCCTCTCCTCTGGTGGAAGGGTTTGGATTCAACATTGTAGTCATTTTTTCCCGGCCATATGGCCTGGCTATACGTTTCAGGAATTACTCCTTCAGTTCCTGAAGCTTACAGTTTCGTACTTGGTCATTTTTCGGCTTCAAAACACCGAGCTAAAATATCGCGGTGAAGAGAAAGAGTAAGTATACACAGCATGGTCACAAGTAAATAGACACCATCTTTTCAGAAAAAATTA
>NW_013677665.1:3180-12318 GCF_000517525.1 Limulus polyphemus | reverse complement strand
ATTATATTAAACCACATTTACTAGTCTACATGCGTTAAAACACACTTAGCCGAGTAATTATATTAATTAAACCACACTTACTAGTCTACATGCGTTAAAACACACTTAGCCGAGTATATTAATTAAACCACGCTTAGTAGTATACATGCGTTAAAACACACTTAGCCGAGTAATTATATTAATTAAACCACACTTAGTAGTCTACATGCGTTAAAACACACTTAGCCGAGTAATTATATTAAACCACGCTTAGTAGTATACATGCGTTAAAACACACTTAGCCGGGTAATTATATTAAACCATACTAAATAGTCTACATGCGTTGAAACACACTTAGCCGAGTAATTATATCAAACCACACTTCAGCCAATACACTTGAAAACATACTTAGTTGGATATTTATGTTAAACCACTCTTAGCATTCTGTATGCATTAAAACACATTTAGCAAAATATTTATATGAAACTACATTTAACGGGTTAAACATGTACAATCCCACTTAGTGGACTCTAGATATAGAAACAAACCTAGCTATTTATATCAAACCAGAGTTAGTGAGTTATATATACACACGTGGGCGTGAACAAGTGATTAGTACCCCAGTATAGTGAATACGAGGGCCTTTGTAGCCAAAACGTCCTACGTATTTTGAAACGTAGGTGCACTTTACGTGCGGCGGTCAAGCTCTACTCTTCGGTCAGTTAATAACACCGGTGTTGGGTGTTGCTCTCTCTAGTCTATCAGTTCAACGTTGTGTAGTTGTAACAAGAAGATTACTTTACGGGCTATAAATATTAAAACACACTCGGATGGTTATTTACACTAAAACATACTTAGAGAGGTATATATATATATATTTAAACACACTTATCGTGTTATACGTGTTAAATCATACTAAGCAAGTTATATATAAATGCGTGTGTGTATACACTTAGCGGTGTTTAAACATCAAAACACGTTCATTTATGCCCGTCATGAAGTTAAAACATAGGATTTTCATTATTATGTTACCATTAATTTAAGTTTATTATGAAGTTAAAACATAGGATTTTCATTATTATGTTACCATTAATTTAAGTTTATTATGAAGTTAAAACGTATGGTTTAGCAATGTTACTTTACCGTTCATTTACACACGTTGTTAAGTTAAAAAGTAATACTTGGCATTGTTATGTAACTATTCATATACGCAAGTTTTGAGGGTAAAATGTAATATATGGTAGTGTCGTGTCAAGACTGGCCTTCCTGATGCTGAGAATGAAGCATTGTGTTTATCTCTAACTGACCATCTCTTTACTTTTGATAAGGCACGCAAGATTATTTCTAAATGATGGCGAATGTAGCCGCTACTACATTGCCATCATTTTAATATTATTTCACGTTTAGAAAAACATTTTAATATAAGATGATTGGGTGTAGAGGAAAGCCAAGTGAATAAAGGAAACGAAATTATTGTATATTATAGGATAAAACACTTAGTAGATTGTAAAACTAAAACACGATTAGCGTGCTATATATAACCAACCACACTTAGCGAGCTATATATAACTAAACACACTTAGCGTGCTATATATAACTAAACACATTTAGCGTACTATATATAACTAAACACACTTAGCGTGCTATATATAACTAAACACACTTAGCGTACTATATATAACTAAACACACTTAGCGTGCTATATATAACTAAACATACTTAAACTGTTATACATATCCAAGCACAGTTAGCGTGCTATACATATCTAAACACACTTAGTATGATATATATATAACTAAACACACTTAGCGTGATATACATATCTAAACACACTTAGCTGGTGATGCATATCTAAACACACTTAACGTGATATATATAACTAAACACATTTAGCGTGCTATACACATCCAAACACACTTAGCTGGTAATGCATATCTAAACACACTTAGCGTGCTATACATATGGAAACACACTTAGCATGCTATAATTATCTAAACACACTTTGCTGACTATATATACATGTAAACACACTTAGCGGGTTTAAAGTTTTTAGTGCAAACTGGAGAGTTGTATTCATTGTCCTGTTTGCCCCGATGAAGCCTTAATGACGAAACGTTGGCTTAAGTAAAACCAATTATATTTTCTGGTCGTGTTTCATTTCTCTTTTTAACACTTAGCATGCTATATATATCAAACACACCCAGCTGGCTATACATATGTAAACACACTTAGCATGCTATATATATCAAACACACCTAGCTGGCTATACATATGTAAACACACTTAGCACGGTATATATATCTAACACACCTAGCTGGCTATACATACGAAAACACACTTGGCTGGCTATATATATATATATGTCTAAACACATTTAGCTGGCTATACATATCTAAATACACTAAGGAGTCAATACAAATCTAAGCATTTAGCTAGCTATTCGTATCTTAACACACTTACATGGCTACACATATGTAAACACATTTTGCTGGCTGTACAAATTTAATACATTAAACTGGCTAAACATACCTAAACACATTTATCTCTCTACGCATATCTAAGCTCATTTAATTTGATATACATATCTAAACACACTTATCTAGCTAACGGCATATGTCTAAACATCTTTAATGGGCTATAATATCTAAATACGTTTAGCTGGCTATAAATATTTAAACACACTTAAACATACTTAGCTGACTATACACACACCTGAGTACGCTTGGCGGGCTATGCATATACTAAATATGATAGCAGGCTGTACGCCTTAAGACAAAAATAAATTATTATACATATTAATAGTTGTTCTTATATGTTCAAACTCATTTAGCAGATTATAGATGTTAGAAAACACACAAATCAGAAGTTTTTATTTCAACGACGATTTCAATATTACAACTATCTATACATACTTTAAAAATTTTCGAAGCTTATTTTATAAGTCGACATCGTTTTTCAAGTAATAGGTTTTCTACTGTTATTCCGACGCCTAAGTAACCTAAACATCAGCGGTTTTACGAAACGAGGTAAGAAAAAACGTCTTCAAATATTATTATTCGTGAAAAAGAGTCGTTATCAAAATACAATACACAATTATATTTTTAATGTTTACCTGATTAACAGCTGGTTACAATTAATAAAATAAATGACCATCGACATGTTTCTAGCTCTCCTATAAAAAAATAAAGTTTTTGTTTTTTTCTTTATTTACTGTCACTGAAATAACCGTCATTACGTTCACTACAATATTTAAAGATCAAACATGGAGAAGTATGTATTAATGGTGGTAAATTATATGAATTACTGAAATACATAGTAACAACCTTATGTGACCAATTATTAGATGTATCTACTGTTTTACATAACGTACTAAAGCTAGTTAGTTTAGTCTACTGGTGTATAACACGTACTAAAGCTAGTTAGTTTAGTCTACTGGTGTATAACACGCACTAAACCTAGTTAGTTTAGTCTACTGGTGTACATCATGTAGTAAACCTAGTTAGTTTAGTCTACTGGTGTATAACACGCACTAAACCTAGTTAGTTTAGTCTACTGGTGTACATCATGTAGTAAAGCTAGTTAGTTTAGTCTACAGGTGTATAACACGCACTAAATCTAGTTAGTTTAGTGCGTGTTATACACCAGTCAATTTTGAAACGACAAATACATGTTAGTAATAAAGCAAATGAGCCTTTACTTCTGACAAAACCTTAACTAACCAAAATCGTATGATACAATATGCAATACGAGGCTAAAAAGTTCTAGTGGCTATCGTGTCAGGCTGCGGATGATTGGGTCCAGCGTTCGTGACTTGATGCCGCTGAATGCACTCCCCACTTTCAGTTGGGGATCTTTATAATAATGATATTCTAGTTATCCGTTGCCGGCAGCAGATGCTTCTTAATATCTGCCTTCCCTCTCTGGTCTAGAATTAAGGACAAGTATACCTGAACTCTGACCTGGTCGGTTAGTCGAATTGTGCCTAAGCTGTCATTCCGGTTGAAAATTCCAATGCTAAGCAACCAATATATATCCAAAACAGATGGACTGTTGGGCTAAATACACTCAATTAGTGTACAGCCGATTTTTACCCGTGTTTTAACAAATTTTACATACATATCTAGGCTGAGAAGTATTTTTAGAGAGAAAAAATCACAAGTTATGTACATGGAAGTCACGATGAAAAAAAATATGAAAAACACAGCGGTGTCCTTTGATAATGTATGGAGTATACACCACTAACTGATCTCAAACCTGACTGTTATGACTTCTGTAGTCAAGGTCCCGAAAATATGTTTCATCCAAACCAACCAAAAGTTGTGTTTCTTATACAAGACCTCACGTTGACCTCTTTTTACTGAAAGGTCATAAGGTATGTCAAAGGTCAAGCAAGGGAGGTTCATAATAATATCTATGCTAATCACAACTGTAAGGCTCTGTTATTCAATGCACGCTTTAAATTTATTATTCACGGAGAAGAAAGGGAAACAGGTTTCTAAAATCGATAACATAAAAAGGAATGTCAAGAGTCACCAGAGGTTATGAAAGTAAGGTCACACTGCATTCAAGCTTGTCTTTGTCATAACATATTCCTACGTAGATCACACAAGCAGTAGATATATTTAAAAATTCAATTCACATTGGTGCCCAGGTGGCGGTAATTAAGTATTGTGATTACATCCAAAATTCTGTCGTAAAATTTAAAGTTAGTTTCTCATAGTTTAGATGAGAAGATAAAATTACATACAGTAGACTACAATGTGTAGGACTGATGTTATCATTAGCTATAACAGCATTCCAGTGTACTACATGGAATATCACTAAACGATTCTTGACAAAAAATATCTGGTCAAAGTGTAAAACAGCACGTTAGACGCAAGTGTTTTTTAAATATATATATATATATATTATAGGAGAGGAACTGAATGTTTACTGACACTCTCATAGAATATACATATATATCGGATTATCCAGGCGAATGTTTACGCCTGGATAATTTGATAGATATATATATTCTTTGAGAGGGTCAGTAAACATTCGCCTGGATAATCCGATATATGTATTTTTTTTAAATATATTATAGAAGAGTGTCAGTAAACATTCGCCTGGATAATCCGATATATGTATTTTTTTAAATATATTATAGGAGAGTGTCAGTAAACATTCGCCTGGATAATCCGATATATGTATTTTTTTTAAATATATTATAGGAGAGTGTCAGTAAACATTCGCCTGGATAATTCGATAGATATATATATTCTATGAGAGTGTCAGTAAACATTCGCCTGGATAATTCGATAGATATATATATTCTTTGAGAGTGTCAGTAAACATTCACCTGGATAATCCGATATATGTATATATATATTCTATGAGAGTGATATATATCGGATTATCCAGGCGAATGTTTACTGACTATATTCTATGAGAGTGTCATTAAACATTCGCTTGGATAATCTGCTATATATGTATATTCTATGAGAGTGTCAGTAAACATTCACCTGGATAATCCGATATATATGTATATTCTATGAGAGTGTCAGTAAACATTCGCTTGGATAATCCGATATATATGTATATTCTATGAGAGTGTCAGTAAACATTCGCCTGGATAAACCTCCATATAAATTATGTGAGAAGATCTGTAAACATTTATCACATTAAACATGGTTTGTTAACTCCAAATAAAATAAAATAAAATATATTTCTTGCTGTTTTAGGCATAGCCACAGACTAAAAAGTTATTTTGAAATTGTTAAATTAATTAGTCGAAGAAAAAATATATTCTAATGGAAACCCATATAGAATAAAAAATTGAAAAACATATTGTGTGTATATATATGTATATGTTGTATGTATGCATATGTATATGTTGTACGTGTGTGTGTATATATGTATATGTTGTGTATATATATAGATATACATATGTATATGTTGTGCGTGTATGTATATATATACATATGTATATGCGGATATAGGGAAAAATAAAGTATTCTTTATATGAAGATAGACAGATAACAACGTTATACTTATATGAAGCTAAAAATAATAACATCCTGACCATATCGAGATAGATAGATAGAAACATTTTCCTTGTATGAGGACAGACAGACAGAAGAATCTACTTTATGTACAGATAAACAGACAGAAACATCTTTATATATGAAAGATATATATATAGAGATAGACAGATGGGGAAAAAAGTGTATATAAGATACCTTAACAAGAAGTACTAGACATTGATAAAGTTACTTTGAGTTCGTTTTTTTTTCTAGGATTTTCATTTTTGATTATCCTGAGATAATTAATTGAAGTCTTTCAGTTTTTCGTTTCATATGAGCCAACTTATTGCTTATTATTTGACAGATTGGTGTTTAGGCTGACTATTCATGATGAGCAAACTGAAATGGACGACAGCTAATCAACTACCTTGTGTGTTTTTACAACAGGCAGTTGCCGTCCATTCCGGTTTACTCATCACTAGTGCCTGTTGTTGTAAGCATTTCAGTTGTTTATATGTAGATATATGGAATATATTATCATCGTTATTAGTGATTTCTTTCTCAGAAATTCTTAATAGATACGGTTTTAAGTTACAAATAAACTCTAAGTGTTTACTAGTGCTTCCTTACCCTCAACTATTTTAACGCTGTCGCTGTTATTTAAGTGTTTACTAGTGCTTCCTTACCCTCAACTATTTTAACGCTGTCGCTGTTTTCTAAGTGTTTACTAGTGCTTCCTTGCCCTCAACTATTTTAACGCTGTCGCTGTTTTCTAAGTGTTTACTAGTGCTTCCTTGTCCTCATCTATTCTAACGCTGTCGCTGTTTTCTAAGTGTTTACTAGTGCTTCCTAACCTTCAACTATTTTAACGCTGTCGCTGTTATCTAAGTGTTTACTAGTGCTTCCTTGTCCTCATCTATTCTAACGCTGTCGCTGTTTTCTAAGTGTTTACTAGTGCTTCCTAACCTTCAACTATTTTAATGCTGTCACTGTTATCTAAGTGTTTACTAGTGCTTCCTTGCTCTCAACTATTTTAATGCTGTCGCTGTTATCTAAGTGTTTACTAGTGCTTCCTTGTCCTCATCTATTCTAACGCTGTCGCTGTTTTCTAAGTGTTTACTAGTGCTTCCTAACCTTCAACTATTTTAATGCTGTCACTGTTATCTAAGTGTTTACTAGTGCTTCCTTACCCTCAACTATTTTAACGCTGTCGCTGTTATCTAAGTGTTTACTAGTGCTTCCTTGCCCTCATCTATTCTAACGCTGTCGCTGTTTTCTAAGTGTTTACTAGTGCTTTCTTACTCTCAACTATTTTAATGCTGTCGCTGTTTTCTAAGTGTTTACTAGTGCTTTCTTACCCTCAACTATTTTAACGCTGTCACTGTTATCTAAGTGTTTACTAGTGCTTCCTAACCTTCAACTATTTTAACGCTGTCACTGTTATCTAAGTGTTTACTAGTGCTTCCTAACCTTCAACTATTTTAACGCTGTCACTGTTATCTAAGTGTTTACTAGTGCTTCCTTACCCTCAACTATTTTAACACTGTCGCTGTTATCTAAGTGTTTACTAGTGCTTCCTTGCCCTCAACTATTTTAACACTGTCGCTGTTTTCTAAGTGTTTACTAGTGCTTCCTTACCCTCAACTATTTTAACGCTGTCGCTGTTATCTAAGTGTTTACTAGTGCTTCCTTACCCTCAACTATTTTAACACTGTCGCTGTTATCTAAGTGTTTACTAGTGCTTCCTTACCCTCAACTATTTTTTCATGCAAGTTTCGTATGGTCTTTTCTTCACAATATTTCTTTCGGTATAATCAAGAAGGGTTTGACGTATTTTGTTATTTTAATTTTCGCACGAAGCCGTACCTAATTTTAAAAGATAAGTTGGTTGGGAGTCAACTAGTCCAAAGCACCCACCGACAGCTCTCAGTCTACTTTCAGCTGACTGATTAGCGCACCCACTACCCAAAAGTGTAAAATGGTTTTTGCACCAACATGATCCGAAAGCCACAAACCCATAGATTTTACAATCTGGACACGTTAAGCATTGGGTTATTCCAAGACTTCGTTGCGTTGTCGAGGTTACACCACACATGAACATTATCACCATGTTGATCTGGTGAAATTTCTTGTCTCTAGAGTCAGCAGATTATCTCCTTTACCTAATACAGCAATATTACATTATCACAGCTAACCACGTCACCTGGATGTTAGCCTACAGGCAACAATACATCATTCTTACAACTAACTACGTCACCTAGATGCTAGCCTACACAAAAACAATGCATCATTTTTTACAGCTAACTACGTCATCTGGATGTTAGCCTACACAGCAACAATACATCATTCCTACAACTAACCACGTCACTCGGATATTAGCCTACACAGAAACAATATATTATTCTCGCAGCTAACTACGTCACCAGCATGTTAGCCTACACAGCAACAATACATCATTCACACAGCTAACTACTTCACCTGGATGTTAGCCTACACAGCAACAATACATCATTCTTACAACTAACTACGTCACCTAGATGTTAGCCTACACAGCAACAATACATCATTCTTACAACTAACTATGTCACTTAGATGTTAGCCTACACAGCAAAATACATCATTCTCGCAGCTAACCACGTCACTTGGATGTTAGCCTACACAGAAACAATGCACCATTCTCACAGCGAACTACGTCACCTGGATATTAGCCTACACAGCAACAATACATCATTCTCGCACTTACTACGTCACCTGGATGTTAGCCTACACGGCAACATTACATCATTCTCACAGTTAACCACGTCACCTGGATGTTAACCTACACAACAACAAAGATTCTTCTCGGAGCTAACTACGTCACCTGGAAGGTTAGCCTACACAGCAACAATACATCATTCTTACACCTAACTACGTCACCTGGATGTTAGCCTACACAGCAACAATATATTATTCTCGCAGCTAACTGCGTCACCTGTATGTTAGCCTACACAGCAACAGTACATGATTCTTACACCTTATTACGTCACCTGTATGTTAGCCTACACAGCAACATTACATCATCCTTACACCTAACTACGTCACCTGGATGTTAGCCTGCACAGCAACAATATATTATTATCGCAGCTAACTACGTCACCTGTATATTAGCCTGCACAGC
>NW_013677665.1:1099-2243 GCF_000517525.1 Limulus polyphemus | reverse complement strand
ACCATCAACGATCTGTAGTAACACGTAGAACTGGGTAATGGAACATAAACCACAAGTAAACAGAATACTTTAAGATCCTGTTTAAAACTAAATATCTTTTGCCACCATTTTTCGTTTACGAATCTCTTGTTAAGATACTTGTGTTGATCTCTATTGGTAGAATAGTACTCCAATTCAACGTGCTTAGGAACAAATGGTATATCTAGTGGAACTTGGCAGGTATTTTTTAAACCCGATGTTTTTTTGTTGTTTTTTATACATTCATAAGAACAGAAAAATAATTTCTACCCTTAACTTTTCATTCCTATCCTCGAGCTCGACAGACCACGAATATCTATCTGATCAACAAAAAGATTTTACTGATTTCAAATGATCATTGAGCCCTGAACAACAACAACATCAGATCATTTCAGATTTCGTATTAGGGTGTTCCTTTTTTTCTGTTCGCCTTTCTGAATGCTACAATATCTCAGTTCGTCCTTTTATTTTCTGCTGGACGTCGCCTAGTGTTAGAATGTTGAACTGTGAATCCGAGTGTCAATGGTTCATGTCCCTTTGCGCGAAATCGCATTCTGCGTTTTCAGGCCATGGGTGAATTATAGGTTGATTGGTTTTGAATTTTGCGCAGAGCTACACGAAAGCTATCTGCGCTAGCCGTCCCTAATTTATCAGTGAAAGGCTAGCGAGAAGGCAGCTGATCATAACCACACACCGCGAACTCTTGGACTACTTTTTTTACCAACGAATAGTGGGAATGACCGTCACATTATAACGCCCCCACGGCTGAAAGAGCGAGCATCTGTGGTGAGCCAAAGATTCGAACCCACGACCCGCAGATTGCGAGTAAAGCGCCCTAACCACCTGGCCATGCCGGGCCTATGTGAATTAGAAAAGCGACGCTGAAATCCTACTATTCATTAAGAGTATCGAAGTATTGGCGGTGGGTGCTGTTGACTATCTTTCTTCTCTATTACAGATAGCCTCTTTGTAAGTTTACTCAAATAACCGACACAAACATATTTTCTTCTTTCTACACACTTTGTTTTTTCGGCTTGTATTAGACACTATACTCTTGGATAATTTTGTGTATTATGATCCGTTTCTACACTTTGTTTTTTCGGCTTGTATTAGACACTATACTCTT
>NW_013677665.1:0-1089 GCF_000517525.1 Limulus polyphemus | reverse complement strand
CATCATTCTCACAGCTAACGACGTCACCTGTATATTAGCCTACACGGCAACAATACATCATTCTCACAGCTAACGACGTCACCTGTATATTAGCCTACACAGCAACAATACATCATTCTAACAGCTAACTACGTCACCTGGATGTTGGCCTACACGAAAAGAATACGTCATTCTCACAGCTAACTACGTCACCTGGAAGTCAGTTAGCCTACACAGCAACAATACATCATTCTAACAGCTAACGACGTCACCTGGATGTTAGCCTACACAGCAACAATATATATTTCTCACAGCTAACTTCGTCACCTGTGTGTTAGCCTACACAGCAATAATATATCGTTCTCACAGCTAACTTCGTCACCTGTATATTAGCCTACACAGCAACAATATATCATTCTCACAGCTAACTTCGTCACCTGTATATTAGCCTACACAGCAACAATATATCATTCTCACAGCTAACTTCGTCACCTGTGTGTTAGCCTACACAAATTTACCATCTTAAACAATAAATATTTGTTGTATATTATCCAAACTTCCTTTTGTGAAGTTTTTTTCTTGAGTGTATTAAATCTAAGCCTTTTTTTTTCTCTCCCTGTCTGTTAAATTTGACGACAAAAAATGTTTAACATTGAATATTTTCGTAACATTTACCTTAACATAAAATTCGTCAAAAGTCTTCTATAATAAACCTGTGGCGCATAGAAACCGGAATCTAATTAAGGATAGGCAATCAGTTTAGGTATGTGAATAATGTTATGACATTTCGTCGAATTCTCTGTTCAGTATTATACAACTGGCTCAAGCTGTGCCGATGAGCCTTGAACAGGCGAAACTCCAGTCCACAGCAAAGAGTACAGCCAATCAGAGAATGCATTAGACCTCTTCGTCACAGATTCTCTTTTCAATTTCACCTCTGGTGAAGAAGAAGAGAAATATTTGATATATGTATACAATTATAAGATATTTTCATTCTTCAGACTTTACAAATTACACCATCAACGATCTGTAGTAACACGTAGAACTGTGTAATGGAACATAAACCACAAGTAAACAGAATACTTTAAGATCCTGTTTAAAACTAAATAT
>NW_013677664.1:0-11377 GCF_000517525.1 Limulus polyphemus | reverse complement strand
GTGCTGCCCTTTCTACCTTCATTATTAAACAGTAGATAAGGTTTACTTTACCCGAAACCGTGCTGCCCTTTCTACCTTCATTATTAAACAGTAGATAAGGTTTACTTTAACCGAAACCGTGATGCCCTTTCTACCTTCATTATTAAACAGTATATAAGGTTTACTTTAACCGAAACCGTGCTGCCCTTTCTACCTTCATTATTAAACAGTAGATAAGGTTTACTTTAACCGAAACGGTGCTGCCCTTTCTACCTTCATTATTAAACAGTAAATAAGGTTTACTTTAACCGAAACGGTGCTGCCCTTTCTACCTTCATTATTAAACAGTAAATAAGTTTTACTTCAACCGAAACGGTGCTGCCCTTTCTACCTTCATTATTAAACAGTAGATAAGGTTTACTTTACCCGAAACCGTGCTGCCCTTTCTACCTTCATTATTAAACAGTAGATAAGGTTTACTTTAACCGAAACCGTGATGCCCTTTCTACCTTCATTATTAAACAGTAGATAAGGTTTACTTTAACCGAAACCGTGATGCCCTTTCTACCTTCATTATTAAACAGTAGATAAAGTTTACTTTAACCGAAACCGTGCTGCCCTTTCTACCTTCATTATTAAACAGTAGATAAGATTTACTTCAACCGAAACCGTGCGGCCTTTCTGCCTTTTTTTAATAATGAAGGCAGAAAGGGCAGCAGCGTTTCGGTTAAAGTAAACCTTGTCTACTATTTAATAATGAAGACAGAAAAGGCAGCAGCGTTTCGGTTAAAGTAAACCTTATTTACTGTTTAATAATGAAGGCAGAAAGGGCAGCACCGTATTGGTTGAAGTAAACCTTATCTACTGTTTAATAATGAGTAGATAAGTTTTACTTCAACCGAAACCGTGCTGCCTTTTCTGCCTTCATCATTAAACAGTAAATAAGGTTTACTTTAACCGAAACCGTGCTACCCTTTCTGCCTTCATTATTAAACAGTAGATAAAGTTTACTTCAACCGAAACGGTGCTGCCCTTTCTGCCTTCATTATTAAACAAGATAAAAGTGAGCAAGTGGTGTTCACATAAACTGAAGAACTAGCAGGTAATAGATATTCCAGTTTCTCTACTACTACTCCAGTTTTCGCTTTTACACGTTCTCAACATAGTATACAAATCATTTTTAAATAAAAGTACGTAAATATATATATAACTTACATATGCCCACAGGCAGAAAATGTCTGCTCAGCATAGTGAAGAGTAACCAAATCACACGTAAACAAGCTATACACAGAGTCCTAGATACACAAACACAACATTCAGTAAATATCCTCATGTTGTCAGACTTAGTTGTCAGAATAGGTTACTTAAAAAATAAATCATTATGAACAGTGAAAAACGTTATCATACATAACAATAATAGACCTAGTAAATCTAGTAAACTATGTAATATGTGGTCATCTACTACTGGACAAACCGGTAGCTAGATATAGTGTTAATTTTATTTTATAGGGATTTATTTATATGAAAATGGGACTAGCGTTATATGTTATCAATTGATATTTATGGACCTGTTTTTGTGAACAAAACTTTATGTTGACAATGAAGAAAAAAAAAGAGAAGTTTATATGAGAAAACTCGAAAAATCGACATGGCCAGAAAATGAGTCACTCACGTGTCCGAATGACGCATGCAGTGACTTCATGATGTAAGAACGGGTTTTCCCAGCTACCGGACCGTATTCTACTGAAGAAATAATATGGACTTCATCCAACACTCAAGAACCAAATCAGTAGTCAAGGACGGAGGTAGAGGTCCAGATATACCTGATCCTCCCAGGTTAAATGACCAAATGAAATGACGCAAGCTCCGAGTTCGAGCCCTACGAAGGGCACACCGCAAGTAGTTCATGGTGTAGCTTTGTGCTTGAAACAAACAGTCCTCTACCAGTGCACAAGAAGACATAAACTCTAGACTTTATTGATTCTAAATCTAACTTAAAACATCCGATGGGACAACGCTAAAAGAGGGGGTTCGATTCCCCGCTGTGGAGAGAGCAGATAGCACACTGTGGCTTTGTTCTAAAAAAATACAAAAAATAAATATATCGCTTTTTTTAAAAGTAAAATGTCAACACCCGAGGGTAAAACAATCCTGACCTCAACCTTTAGCCTACCTTTCCCTATTCGTGCGTAATCTTTTACCATTCTTCTGTTGTGTTTTTTTTTTAATAACTCGCATGTAAGTAGTAGAGATCACGCGGCTTATGACGTCGTAGACATGTCGTATATCTTTAAAAACTCGTGTTTAACTATGTGAACAGCTGCTGGAAAAGGAGATTTTTATAGTCACTGAGACGAAAAACCAGATGTTCATCCTATTACGTAGATGAACGACCATGCGAAAGACTGAAAACTCATTATGGTCAACTGGTCTTTGATGAAACGCAAATGTCGCGAGCTGAAAAATATGCGTTTTTAAAATTCATTGCTTCCTCGTTTTCTGACAGCGAAAGCGTTTTGTTTTCTTCAGTAGAAGATCTAATAAAAATATAATCTTCAGGCACATTTCGCACCACCTCTCGGTGCATGAAATTAGCAATATTTTTATGTCTGTCGACTTGTCTGGTTGACACATTTTGGGAGAGAACTGAATAATTTTTAATTTACAAAAACCTTCCTTCGAAATGAACGAAACGCGAAGATTCGGGTCTATTTTGCCCTGCTCTTGTTTCTTTAATTTAAATTGGGCGTATGACGTAAACATGTTTACTTTGAGTAATCCAGTTGTAGTTTTGTTAAATTATAGGTCACGTTTCTCTAGGAAATGCAAATATCTAAAAGTAGACAGATATGAAAAAATTATCTTCACAATTGGAGAAAAAAAATCATGGTATATTTAAAGAATGAGGCGTTAAAGTGAGAACGTATTCTACTTTTCACAATTAATTCTCTCTATTATCTTTCAAAACATGTTTGTTTAACATAGCTTCTGATCAGAGCAAGATTAGAACTACAAAACAAAACATGTTTGTTTAACTTAGCTTCTGATCAGAGCAAGATTAGAACTACAAATCAAAACATGTTTGTTTAACTTAGCTTCTGATCAGAGCAAGATTAGAACTACAAATCAAAACATGTTTGTTTAACTTAGCTTCTGATCAGAGCAAGATTAGAACTACAAATCAAAACATGTTTGTTTAACTTAGCTTCTGAGCAGAGCAATATTAGAACTACAAATCAACCAATGTTTGTTTAACATTAACTTCTGATCAAAGCAAGATTAGAACTACAAATCAAAACATGTTTGTTTAACTTAGCTTCTGATCAGAGCAAGATTAGAACTACAAATCAACCAATGTTTGTTTAACATTAACTTCTGATCAAAGCAAGATTAGAACTACAAATCAACCAATGTTTGTCATATTATTATATTATATTGATATTATTATTATATTGATTAGAATACATTAATTCATTAATCCATCACTTAGATACCCTCGCTCTTTGTTTGTTTGTTTGTTTTTAAACAAAAACTTGTTCAAGGGTTATTTTCGCATAACCGTCTATAATTTCAAACTACTAAGCCACGCCCGAATTAATTGATGTTTCGTGAACTCAATGATAACTAAAATATAGTCTCGCAAAAATGTCATCTTAAAATAATCTTCTAAGATAAACAGAATTAAAACAAACTTGTAGAATAAACAGTATTAAAATGTACTTGTAAGATAAAGAGTATTAAAACGAACTTGTAGAATAAACAGTATTAAAATGTACTTGTAAGATAAAGAGTATTAAAACGAACTTGTAGAATAAACAGTATTAAAATGTACTTGTAAGATAAACAGTATTAAAACGAACTTGTAAGATAAACAGTAATAAAACAAACTTGTAGGCTAAACAGTAATAAAACAAACTTGTAGGATAAACAGTATTAAACGTACAATTTATCCAGTTTTACAACGACAGCTGGATTTTAATGCAAGATTTATCCAGTTTTACAACGACAGCTGGATTTTAATGTAAGATTTATCCAGTTTTACAACGACAGCTGGATTTTAATGCAAGATTTATCCATCGTTGTAATACTGAATAAATCTTACATTAAAACCCAGCTATCGTTGTAATACTGAATAAATCTTACATTAAAACCCAGCTATCGTTTTAATACTGGGTAAATCTTACATTAAAACCCAGCTGTGTTGTAACACTGATAAATCTTACATTAAAACACAGCTTTCGCTGTAATACTGGGTAAATCTTACATTAAAACTCAGCTGTTGTTGTAATACTGGGTAAATCTTACATTAAAACCCAGCTGTGTTGTAATACTGATAAATCTTACATTAAAACCCAGCTGTCTTTGTCATACTGGGTAAATCTTACATTAAAACCCAGCTGTCGTTGTAACACTGGTAAATCTCACATTAAAACCCAGCTGTCATTGTAAAACTGGATAAATCTTGCATTAAAATCCAGCTGTCATTGTAAAACTAAATCTTACATTAAAACCCAGCTCTGGGTAAATCTTGCATTAAAATCCAGCTGTCGTTGTAAAACTGGATAAATCTTACATTAAAATCCAGCTGTCATTGTAAAACTGGGTAAATATTGCATTAAAATCCAGCTGTCATTGTAAAACTGGATAAATCTTACATTAAAATCCAGCTGTCATTGTAAAACTGGATAAATCTTGCATTAAAATCCAGCTGTCGTTGTAAAACTGGATAAATCTTACATTAAAACCCAGCTATCGTTGTAATACTGGGTAAATCTTACATTAAAACCCAGCTATCGTTGTAATACTGGGTAAATCTTACATTAAAACCCAGCTATCGTTGTAATACTGAATAAATCTTACATTAAAACCCAGCTATCGTTGTAATACTGGGTAAATCTTACATTAAAACCCAGCTATCGTTGTAATACTGGGTAAATCTTACATTAAAACCCAGATGTGTTGTAATACTGAATAAATCTTACATTAAAACCCAGCTATCGTTGTAATACTGAATTATTACAACGATAGCTAGGTTTTAATGTTAGATTTATTCAGTATTACAACGATAGCTAGGTTTTAATGTTAGATTTATTCAGTATTACAACGATAGCTGGGTTTTAATGTTAGATTTATTCAGTATTACAACGATAGCTGGGTTTTAATGTAAGATTTACCCAGTATTACAACGATAGCTGGGTTTTAATGTAAGATTTATTCAGTATGACAAAGACAGCTGGGTTTTAATGTAAGATTTATTAAGTATTACAACGATAGCTAGGTTTTAATGTAATATTCACCCAGTATTACAACTACAGCTGAGTTTTAATTAAAGTTGCACCACCTGTGTTTTAACGTGAAGTTTTTACAGTATTATAGCGACGACTGAATTGTTTTATATGTTTTATAGAGTATGACATCAAAAACTGGGTTATAATACAAGGTTTATATTCACAATTGTATTAATCCACCTGGACTTTTAAGGTTTATAAGTTCTTAGAGTGACACCATGGTTTTGAAGTGAGGAGAATACTGTAATATAGCGACAATGGGTTTCTAATACAAGATTTGTACATGTACAGCATCCTCGTGACAACTGGATAATAACGTAACGTTTGCACACTAATATAATGACAACTAGGTTTTAAGGTAAAATCTTGCATAAAACTAGTACTATGCATTGCAAACTGAGAGGTCTTTGGGGAATGAACATTTCAGAGCTCCATCTCAGACAGCAGCGTTTATGTGTTCATTTGTTTATATACACTTAGAGTATCGTTACCGCCACTCTGTTCAGTTCCAATACTTTCCCCCTGATATACAGGTTCTGAAAGCTTCACTAGGTCACGTGACTCTTACTAGATAAGTCTATCAGTTTGTAATTTTTATCACACCATTAGAGTCAAAGTGTCTTTTGTACTTGAGGTTTTTGGTGAGTATCACGTGTTGTGGAAAAGGTTTAACCTCACAGTCATTGAGACGCCCAGCACGGCCACCAGAATCGCTTTACCTCTATGTACCTAACTTCTTAAGTGAGTAGTCTATGCAGGTCACTTAACTGTTTTAATTATTTCAAATACACAGCAATACCTTTACGTTTTATGAACTTCGTGTATTCAAATACAAAATATCACAAAAAATGTTTGCTTCACGAAAGTGAGTTTTTCCCCTAGTAAAGTATCATAGCAACAACGTGGTCATAATGTAAGGTTTGTATACTCTTATAAACGAGCCTGTGTTTTCATTTTAATTCGACGCAAGTAATAGCGAGTAGTAGGTTTTAATACAAGGTTTATACAGTATTATATGAATAAATATATTTTAATGTATTTTTATACAGTATTATATGGATAAATATATTTTAATGTATTTTTTATACAGTATTATATGAATAAACAGATTTTAATGTAAAGTTTGTATATCGTCGTATAGAAACAGATGTGTCATAGCGTAAATTTTCTCAGTGTTATATCAATAACTGGGTTTTAATGTTAGTTTTATTCAATGCTGTTATGACCTCTAGGTTATAAAATAAGGTTTATATATATATATATATATATATAGTCATACTGTGGCAAATAGGTCATGATGTAACGTTTAATAAAATATTACAGCGACTTCCGGGTTATAATTCAGGCATATACAGTCTTACAGTGGCAACTTGGTTGTAGGGTTTATACTGTGTTATAGTGACGAAAGGGTTAAAATATGATGTTTAAACAATATAAACAAAATAAAGTCTCATAGCGATAACTTGGCTGTAATGGAAGTTTTATACAGTGTTCTAGCGACGTAATGTAAATTTTATATTGTCTCATAGCGACAACTGGGTTGTAATGTAAGTTTTAGATAGTCTTATAGCGACAACTGGGCTGTAATGTAAGTTTTATAAAGTCTCATAGCGACAACTTGGCTGTATTGTAAGTTTTAGATAGTCTCATAGCGATAACTTGGCTGTAATGGAAGTTTTATACAGTGTTCTAGAGACGTAATGTAAATTTTATATTGTCTCATAGCGACAACTGGGTTGTAATGTAAGTTTTATACATTCTCATAGCGACAACTGGGCTGTAATGCAAGTTTTATACAGTGTTCTAGCGACGTAATGTAAATTTTATATTGTCTCATAGCGACAATTGGGTTGTAATGTAAGTTTTATATAGTCTCATAGCGACAACTGGGTTGTAATGGAAGTTTTATACAGTGTTCTAGCGACGTAATGTAAATTTTATATTGTCTCATAGCGACAACTGGGCTGTAATGCAAGTTTTATACAGTCTCATAGCGACAACTGGGTTGTAATGTAAGTTTTATACAGTCTCATAGCGACAACTGGGCTGTAATGCAAGTTTTATACAGTCTCATACAAGAATTCAGTTTCATCATTAGGTTTGTACAATTTTACAGTGAGAACTGGGTTATAATAGAAGTTAATATTACTGCAAGAAAAGCAACGTTAACAAAGGTAATGAACAGGTCAAATTTTATGTTCCTTTTGTCCACTCTTATATACATTTCCCATAAATACAATCTTACAGTAACAAACTTTTGATGTCCTCAAATACTCCAATAGTTCACTGTTTTTTGAACTTAAAGCTGTTACATATATAAACTTTTGAAACATTAAAAGGTGAAAAAATATCAGTTCAGGTATTACGATTCTGAAAATCACGCAAATAAAAGATGCAAACAGGTGACAATAGGAGAACTTCTGTAAAAGAAAAGGTAGATGTAGGTAACAAAATTGAACACGTGTTTACTGTAATATGCAAAAAGATATCAAAAAAGTGATTTTTTGGGGAACTAAAGGATGGAAACAGGTAAAATAATGCAAGTATTGGTGTCCAAGAAATGCAAACAGGTATCTAAAGGTCAACTGTAGGTAGCCATTAGATACAAATAGGTAAAAAAAAAACCTTCGACCTTTTTCATTGCAAGAAGAGATAGAAAAAGATCAACTTTTTATTGTTAAAAGTGTGCATTTTATTGTAAAATGTGCAATCACATAGCAAAAGGCCAAACTTTAATTGGAAAAAATGATATAAACAAGCAATAAAGGATCAACTTTTGATTGGGTAAAGAAATAAACAGGTAACAAAAGGAAAACTTTATGTTGCAAAAAAGATGCAAACCAGCCATCAAAAGGCAAACTTTTGATTGGGAAAAGAAAGAAACAGGTAACAAAAGGAAAACTTTATGTTGCAAAAAAGATGCAAACCAGGCATCAAAAGACCAACTTTTGATTGGAAGATGATGGAAACAGGTAACAAAAGATCATTGTTTGATTGAAAAAAAATGGAAACAGGTAACAAAAGATCATTGTTTGATTGAAAAAAAGATGGAAACAGGTAACAAAAGATCAATGATTAATTGGAAAAGATGGAAACAGGTAACATAAATCAACGTTTGATTGGAAAAAGATGGAAACAGGTAACAAAAGATCATTGTTTGATTGAAAAAAGATGGAAATAGGTAACAAACGATCAACGTTTGATTGGAAGAAGATGGAAACAGGTAACAAAATAT
This sequence comes from Limulus polyphemus, assembly GCF_000517525.1. Lineage (NCBI taxonomy): Eukaryota > Metazoa > Arthropoda > Merostomata > Xiphosura > Limulidae > Limulus > Limulus polyphemus. Next base: position 2,875 of record NW_013677664.1, on the reverse strand, counting down.
CAACGTTTGGTTGGAAGAAGATGGAAACAAGTAACAAAAGATCATTGTTTGATTGAATAAAGATGGAAACAGGTAACAAAAGATCAACGTTTGATTGGAAAAAAGATGGAAACAGGTAACAAAAGATCAACTTTTGATTGTAAAAATGTTACAAAGTACTAATATCTGATTGCAAAGAGTACAAAATGGTAACAAAAGACAAATGTTTGATTGCCAAAATATTTAATACAGTCTACTTTAGATTACTAAATGGTGCAAACGTAAAGTGACTTATAAGTGTATTCTCTCTTCGAAACAAAACATGACTATCAGACTTTTGTCAAACACAGAAAAAAATACCCAATGAAAAAAGTTCTACAACAAGAGTAATATCAATTTACACTGACAAAATGTATCCATTATCCAAGTCTTAACACTTTCGCTGCTATATGCCCCACCGGTGGGGTCACATACAATTATGTTTCAAAGCCAAATTTCTCTTGTGGCACGTGCGTTTGGGACACTGTGACAGCTACTTGGCACCTCTGGAACGTTTAATCATTTTATACTTAATTTAGTATGCGGCAGCGAACCTGTTAAAATAGGTTTTTCAAAATAAGGACTGAGACAGTCAACACAAGTAATGTTAGATCAACCAGTTTTATTCAGAAAAATTATTGTTTTACAGAATTTACATGTTTTGCAAAACAAAAAAAGGATTGAAAACAAACCTTGTCGCAATGAAATGATATTACGAAGACACATATTGCTTTAAACTTATTTATATGTACATTATTGAAATATAATTATTAGAGTATATATAACATTAATTCCATATGGAACTTGATTGTTATGTTATGAATTTCGCGTAAAGCTACATGAGAGCTATCTGCGCTAGCCGTCCCTAATTTAGCATTGTAAGACTAGACGGAAGGCAGCTAGTCATCACCAATCCACCGCCAAGTCTTACGCTACTCTTTTATCGACGAATAAACGAACTTGTGCACAAGTGAAGGCGCTTGATATTGAGGAAAATAACGATACTAAATTTCCATTTTGAAAAATACGAGGACTATTTAAACAAAATTTCATATGATGTTGCGTAAAAAAAAAAAAAGCGTCCTCTATGGGCTGGCAACTCAATTATTTTTTGAACAGCTCTTCTGGAGCCAGATGGAATTTCTCCTCCTTCTGTTCACCAATAACTCTTTGGAGCAGTCCTATGTTTTTTTTTATTGAATACTTAACATTAAGTATAAGTTTATAATTTATCGTCAATCGATTATCAAACTCTTCATCACTGGACATGCATTTGATGCATTTTCTAGCCTTTTTTAAAGCATTGAAATTAAGCCTTTCTAATGCAGCCAGTCTTTTTATTGAATTCTGAAAAAATAAATAAAAGACTTGTAACAATTCATGTCATAAGAAAAATAAAACTTTAACCAGAAATCCAAGTTCAGAACTGACGGATTGAAATAATTAACCTCTGTCTATATATATAATAAATACTCGTGAATTTTTCTCTGAAATAGTTTTCACAAATCATCTTGAAATAGGCAAGTCTAACAGTCATCATAAATGTCATGTTTTAGTCAGTTTCTGATAATTTTCATCAATAATAATTGCATACAGTATGGCACTAAAGGTACAGTATGACACAGAAGGTACAGTATGGCACAGAAGGTACAGTATGGCACAGAAGGTACAGTATGGCACAGAAGATACAGTATGACACAGAAGGTAAAGTATGACACAGAAGGTACAGTATGGCACTGAAGGTACAGTATGACACAGAAGGACCTTCTGTGCCATACTGTATCTTCTGTGTCATACTGTACCTTCTGTGTCATACTGTAACTTCTGTGCCATACTGCACCTTCTGTGTCATACTGTACCTTCTGTGCCATACTGTACCTTCTGTGTCATACTGTACCTTCTGTGTCATACTGTATCTTCTGTGCCATACTGTACCTTCTGTGCCATACTGTACCTTCTGTGTTATACTGTACCTTCTGTGTCATACTTTACCTTCTGTGTCATACTTTACCTTCTGTGTCATACTTTACCTTCTGTGTCATACTGTCCTTCTGTGTCATACTGTATCTTCTGTGCCATACTGTACCTTCTGTGTCATACTGTAACAGTATGACACAGAAGGTACAGTATGACACAGAAGATACAGTATGGCACAGAAGGTACAGTATGACACAGAAGATACAGTATGGCACAGAAGTTACAGTATTGCACAGAAGTTACAGTATTGCACAGAAGGTACTAAGTGTATGTTCCACACAAACTATAAATGGTAGATTGACATCAAATACTTTATTTATGTCCCCTAATCAAAGATACCAAAAAAAAATCAATAAATTCCCGCTTTTGACTACTTTAATAAGGTTTGGTGATCCCAATGGTTTCTGAGGAAAATGTGATGAACATGTTTACAAGATGGCTCCCCAGTGACACGGCGGTATGTCTGCGGACTTACGACGCTAGAAATGGGATTTCGATACCCGCGGTGGGCAGAGCACAGATAGCCCTTTGTGTAGCTTTCTGCTTAACTACAAACAAACAATTTACAAGATGAACAGACAAATGTACAGGCATGGTACACAGAATATTATTCCAATATGTCCTAACACTAAAGAACATATATAATATCATTGTGACATTAAAATATTTGAAGTCACAATAAAATTGTTAGAACATTCGATTTAGATAGCTAGCAAACAAACACTTTTTGAAGTCTAGTATATTTAGAGCTGTTTTGATTTAACCTAGAATGACTGACCAATTACATTTTTTTAAGAAGAATGATTTTTTTAGTGTAATATTTGAAAAAACTATTGTTGCGTCAGCGAGTCACGTGACTACTATGACGCAACGTTTCTAG
>NW_013677663.1:5765-12196 GCF_000517525.1 Limulus polyphemus | reverse complement strand
GGTTACATTACACTGGTAGAGTGAATAGAAAGGACTCATCTTGTTATATGAATGTAACCAAATAATTAACTCTGGTAGAGTGAATAGAAAGGATACATCTTGTTAAAAGTTTCTGGCATTAGTCATCATTCTTATAATGTTTCTAAACAGGGTCCATGTAACTATATCTGATAAGAGAAATATTTTTTAAATAGGTCATCCAATTGGTAATAAAAACTACTAATTTTTGTCTACCATAAAAAAAACTGGTTCGGTACTATTCCAGGACACGCAGAAATGAAACTGTTTGTCTTTAAGGAATATTTTCTAACTTGTGGATTTTTCTCAGAGTATTCTGTTATGGCCTGTTAACTGGAGGCTCAAAGGATATCAAGTTATGGAATACGTTATTTAATTCTCTTACCTTAAGTTAAGTTTGAATCTAGCAAGGTGTACAAGAACAAGTAAAACTATGTAATAGGTGCAAATGTGGCTGTGTTAGACTGACCTGACAGAGGAAGGAAAAGAAGCCTTAATGAATTCTCCCAGTGGTCTTTTAAGAGGAACCACACCTTGATTAATGTAGTACTGCTCCTTAACGAGAGTCCCAATATTTCAAAGATTACATTTTTCAAATTTAGCCTAAATCAAAAGTTTAACCTCATTTCTACATAAATTACTCATTTTTGTCTTAAAATCTTTATTAATCAACCTGTAGTAAGTGATTAAGTTTTCATTGAAGTTCCACTTCACCATTAAAGCCATTATCAGCATCAAATTTAGCTTCATACTTATTGATTTTACACACACTTCTATAGCTTGAATTTTTTTAAATTCAGTAATCTTTACCAATTGTCTTTTTATGAGTCTAATTACCATTAACAAAGACATTAATTAAAATTAATTACCCATGGCTTCTTAATATTGCACGAAATTTGCGAAGTTTTTAATTCAAGCTGTGAAGATGTTCACAAAGAACATGTGTATCAATTTTCATGTTTTTGTCATTCCCAAGTAAAGTTATGGTGTTAAAACCGTTTATGTTATGTATTTCTTTATCCCTGCCGTATTAATTATACATATAACGTATATGACTGAAAGTGTACTTTCAGAGATTGCCACATCATACTTTTGAAGTTATGATGTTAAAACCGTTTATGTTATGTATTTCTTTATCCATGTCGTATTAATTATACATATAACATATATGACTGAAAGTGTACTTTCAGAGATTGCCACATCATACTTTTGTTCTGTGCTCAACTTGAACATTATAAGAAGTGTTTCCTCATCATGTAAATATGTCCAGTTTTAAGGGTCAGTGCTACCTTAAAAATTCAAGTAACCCAAAGCTACAGGTAGTGGACAAAAAAAATGGAAACACCTGGGTAAATGAGAGACAACAAGTATATGCAATGTAGAGGCTACCACACAGGTGTGACTCGTCCGCTAGATAAGTGTATAACATCCCAGCATGCATAGGGTCATGTATAAAAATGCTGGACAGGCCTGGTTGCCTATAATCATGGCTGCAAGAGGAGACCTCAGTGACGTTGAAAGAAGGGTGATTGTTGGGGCCAGTTTGGCGGGAGCTTCAGTGACTAAGACAGCTCAACTTGCTGATATTTGATGAGCAAAAGTGTCTAAGGTCAAGTTAGCATGGAACTCCGAGGGAAGGACATCATCAGCAAAGGGCAACAGTGGGTGGAAGTGCATACTCCAGGATTGTCTGTGCATTAATTCAAACTGTAAGGCAAAACAAGCGAGCAGCTGCAGATCAAATTTCAACCTTGGGTGAGAGAGCCAGTTTCATCAAAAATGGTCTGCTGAGAACTCCATAGTCTGGTTGCAGTGTACAAACTGCTCATCACACCTGGCAATGTATGGTTGTGTGTACAGTGGTGCAAAGAACACAAGGTATGGACTATCGAGCAGTGGAGAAATGTGATATGGTCAGATGAATCATCCTTCACCCTGTTCTCCACAAATGTACGAGTACACGTGTGACACCAACCTAAAGAACTCTACAACCTTGTGTGCTTGGTTCCAACAGTGAAGGGTTCTGATAGTTCTGTAATGGTGTGGGGTGCATTTCTCTGGCATTGTTTGGGTGCACTCGTACCCTTAGAAGGCAAGGTCCATGCCAATCGTTATATAATGGTACTGAGTGATCATCTTCATCCCATGGTACAGCATTTCTACTTTGCAGAGAGGGGTGTCTTTCAAGATGACAATGCTCTTATTCACAGAGCACGAGTAGTCACCAAATGGTTTGAAGAGCATGACACTGATATTATCCATGTGTCTTAGCCTTCTCGGTTACCAGATCTGAGCCCAATCGAGTATGTATGGGATATTCTGGAATGACGCCTGGGACAGCATATTCCGCTTCTATCAACTAGGCGTGAGTTGATTGACTTTCTCGTAGAAGAGTAGTGTTGCATTCCTCCTGAAGAATTTCAGATGCTGGTAGACTATGCAATAGTACATACAGGCCCAACACCCTATTAAGTGTCTTTACATTGGTGTTTTCATTTTTTGGGCCACTACCTGTAAAATTCATAAGAAATGTCAACATCTCCGATAAACTAAAGCAATTTTAAATCTTACAAAAAGCTCTAATAAAAAGTTAAGTAAAAAATCTTGCCAAAATGTATATGTACTTAAAGTTTTGAATAAAGAAAAATCTCAGCAAAAACTGTCACAGGAGTCTGGCATTTAATACTAGAAAATATATTAACAACTTAAATCAAGTTTGCAAAGGAAGGCTTTTCTGCACATAACCTTCATACACTATTGCTAGGGCAGGAGAAACCTTTGGTGATTACTCATTTTGCTGACAGAAAAAGTATTCTATTCCTTGATATGATGTACTATCTTCCCTGCACGAAACTTGGTTAATTGCCAATTTAGAAAGAGGTTCCAGTGTTGGATATACAAGACTGTTCAGTTTAAAAGTTATTACTTAATTTATTTAATGATTGTTTAATTTTTGTAAGAGTATCAAAAGTTAATTATTTTAAAAGCGATAGTTTTAAAAAGTTTCATTATGTAACTGTACGAGTCGTACATTGTGCATGTAGTTTATTTGTTATAGTAGGCCTTTGTAATATTGTTGACATCGTCTTACTCGAAGCTTCTAAGTTCTTCTCATTACGTGTAATGTTACAAAAAGACTATATTTTTCTGGTGTATGTTATAAATACGTGCAGATACAGTTAGTGAAAGTAAAAGTGAAGCTAGACTGCGTGATTGTGAGTTTAGCCATAAAGAGTATATAGAGGTGATTTCTAAAGTGAAAGCATCACAGCTTGTATTTTAATAACAGAGATAGGGAAATTAATTTGTCAAAGGGTGTACTAAAGTAACTCAACCCTCCTCAACCAAAAAGGAAATAATTATTTAAAGCTCTGGATACAACTGTTATAACCAATAGTATAACGAATTTTTGTACATACATTTGACTTGTTTTGAATATATTATTTTAAAACAAGTGGATTGTGTGCTGTCTTTTTATTGTTGAAATTTATCTCCAACAAGTCACAGACACCTGCTGTAAAGAATCACTTGTCCTTCATAAAACCTGACATTGGTGAGCCAGGCAGGATTATACAGTGGTAAACAATGGTAGAAGAAGATTTGAACGACAGCACAATTGTAGTGGTGGCAAAAATAGTGTAGAAGTTACAAACAAACGACAGTTTGTTAAACAAGAACTAGAGAAAGAAGACAGTCAACAGAGGAGAGGGGGAAAGACTGTAAATAGAGAGAATAAGAGTACAAATTGGAAATGGAAGGAGAGATTGCAAATAGAGAGAATAAGAGCATAAATTGATGTCGTCAAGCTCACACAACAGAAAGAGGAAGAACTCAAGAATGACAATTGGTTCAGGGTAAGCTGCCCAAATTTGATTAACAGAAAGCTGCCATGTATGCTTTTCAGGAGCGATATGGAAGATTTTCCCGAAATTGGAACTGGGACAAAGTTTACAGTGTAGTCTGTCTCAGCCCACTTCACACAGGAAAATGCCTACAAGTTTATACAGGCATGGCATTAGACATTAGAAGATGCCATGGATTATGACAAATTATAAGTGGCCTTGTTGAAACGTTATGAACTTACCAAGGAAGGTTTTCGTCAGAAGTTCAAAGAAATCAAACCTAACACTGGAGAAACTGTATTTCAGTCTGTGGCATCTACTGAGATACTTCACCAGGTGGTCTGACGTAGACAAGTGTGGATGAGTGCAGGTTTGTCACCAACAAGTACCAGCAGAAATCTTAACAGAAAGCAAAGAGATGCTACATTTGTCATAAAATTGGGCACACTGCGAGAAAGTGCAAGTCTCTCACCACCAAGCAGCAGCAGAAAGCAGTTGGAGTTACCTATAAAGATGGTGCCACCAAGAAACAAAATAAGATCGACTACAATTACAGTTCAAAATTACTAAGTGATAAAGGAAAATGAGATTATTAACCTAGGTCTAAACTTTGCCATATAACCTAGCACAGTTCCAACTATTGACATCGCTGCAACCTCAGAATCTGCTGTGCAAAACCTCCCGAAACCTATGGCTGAACAATTCCAACATCAAACTTACACCATTCTCAGGAATGCCAAGAAACCAAAACCGAACATCACTAAACAAGAATACAGCACACTGAACCGTCTAAAACGAGACAACAATATCATAATTCTACCAGCAGACAAAGGAAACAGTATAGTCATCCGAGACATCAAACATTATGACACGAAGATCAAGCAGTTACTAGACAAATACCAATATAAATAGATCACAATGATCATACAGAAAAGACAGACTCATCAACAAAACACTGAACAAACTTAAGAAACAAAATTAATCAACGAGAAGCTAGTCAAAGACTAGAGATCCAATGAAAACTTCCCCCCTATGGACTACCTAAGGTACACAAACCTAACATACCTTGAAGGCCTATTGTCAGTACTATAAACTCACCTTGTCATCAACTAGCTACCTTCCTAGTACCTATCTTGGCTCCACTATGAGGAAACACTGAACATCACATTCAAAACTTGACAGATTTCATAGAACAACTCGGAAAGCTACACTTCAGATCCCAGGGTATTCTAGTCAGTTTTGACTACACAGACTTATTTACCAATGTTCCAACCTCAGAAACCCTTCACGTCACCAGACAACGACTGCTGAATGACAACTCTCTACCTCACAGAACAGACAAGAAGAGAGACGCCATCGTGGAACTAACGACTACTTGCCTACAATCAACTTATTTCCAATACAGTGAGGAATTCTATAAACAAACAGATGGTCTAGCCATGGGATCACCACTCTCTCTCCAATCCTAGCAGACATTTTCATGGAAGACTTTAAAGAAAGAGCTTTCTCATCCACACTTATAAAACCAAGTTTCTACAAACGTTATGTTGACGACATCTTTGTTATCTGTCCCGATGGTCCTAAAAACTTGCTAGTCTTCTTAGAACATTCTAATTCTGTAGACAAAAGAATCCACTTCACCATGGAAATAGAGGAACAAAACAGCCTACCATTTCTTGACATACTCATCAGCAGACAAGAAATAAAAGTCGCCACAAATGTATACAGAAAACCACCCACGCAAACAAATACCTACACTACTAGTCCTATCATCCAACCTCGATAAAACGTGGTATAATCTAATGCCTAAACAAGAGAGTTGAAAACACTTGTGATAAGACGTCCATCAAAACAGAACGTCAAAGGATCGTAGAGGTTTTTAAACATAATGGTTACACCTCCTTATCCATCAAAAACTCCCTGAAGAAGACCACAACAGAAAGAAAAGGTCATAAAAACTACCACTACTACAATTTACCTCCGCTACCTGCAAAATGTCAGTGAAAAAGTCAAATGCATAGCCAAGAAATTCAACATAGAAGTCTGGTGGAAAGCCTACAAAACAAACAGTAACTTACCAATGAGAAACACAAAAACGTCATTAATGAAATTCCCTGTTTCTCCAACGAAACATGCATTGGAGAGACGGGAAGAAGACTCGTGACAAGAATAAAAGAACATAAAGACAGTAAAGACTCGTGAAAACACAAAATTCAGCCACTGCAAAACACGCCATGTCAACTGGACAAAAAATAAAGTGGGAAAAAATTTGTATAAGGAAAAAATTAAATAATCATTTTATAATAACACAATTAAACAGATTAAAGGTGAGTAACCTGTGTCTACCATTGGTTGAATCTACGGGAAATATCTCCTCCAATCAGAAACAGGGATAAACCAACCAATCATTACACGCTCTCCACAATCCACCAGAATACAGTACTATAAAGACAGATAACACCATACACACACTGACCGCGCAGGTTAAACAAAAGACTCAAACGTGTCAAGCTAGCCAAATTAAACCTATACAATAACCCAATATCATTCACTAAATCCGCCAAATTCTTA
>NW_013677663.1:0-4948 GCF_000517525.1 Limulus polyphemus | reverse complement strand
GATGGTTGCATTAATTTTGAGCTGGTTAAAAAAATTGTGAAGTTTAAAGAATGATAAAGCTCCTGGCCCAGATAATATTTCCTCAGTGGTTTTGAAGGAGGTTAAAGATTGGATACTTGAGCCACTTGCTACTATTTGTTGTCAGTCCTTCAATATTGGGCAGGTACCAGATGCCACATAAAAGGCTTGTAACAAAAGTTATCTCTATATGTGTGTGGGGATAAATTAGCAAATTGGCTAGATGGAAGAAAGCAGAGGGTTGTTACAAATGGAGTTCAGTCAAACTGATTAATGTCACAAGTGGAGGTACCTCAGGGCTCAGTCTTAGGACCTATGCTCTTTTTGATTTACATCAATGACATAGATGAAGGAATGGTCAATAAATTACTTAAATTTACAGATGATATTAAGGTCTTAGATTTTGCTAGCTGTGAAGAGGATGCTGCTGATTTACAAAAGGAATTTCAATTATTTTTAAATCTAAATAACTGCCAGTTTCTTCTTCTTCTTCTTCTACACACTGACCTGAAGACGAAAGGTGGAAGACTTTCGAAACGTCACCTTCAACACTTTTGTGTCCACAACAGGCAGTTGCTGTCCATTCTTCAAAGTTTCATCATGAATACTCTGCCTAAACAATCTATCAAAGAATGTTGTCATCGTGATTAAACAGTGCATGATTGATGGCCAGCTCAAGTTAGAAAATGGATTAACAGTGCCAGTAGTGATTCGAGCATGTGACAAATATCGAGAAGTGCCAAAGAATCAATACATGCCAGTAGGTGAATACTATGTCGGGAACAAGAAAGTGAAGGTACTACAAGACACTGGGTGCAGAAGCAAGAACCAGTCTAGTATCTGATAGCCAGATGACAGGCAAGTTATCAGACTTGTATCGCAGAAAAATTAACAAACGAACGAACAGAGGCGTAACAGTACAATATAACTTTTTTTTTATCTCAACTCACTTTGCTTTGTATTTTCATTCACTCGGTATTTCACGAAACTTCCAAGAAACATCATTAAGAATCAACTGTTGCTACCCGTAAAAAACAACGTCGTTTGTTTGTAATTAAGCAAAAAGCTACACAATGGGCTATCTGTGCCCACCACGTGTATCGAAACGCGGTTTATAGCGTTGTAACTCCGCAGATATACCGCTGTGCCACTGGGAGGCACAACATCGTACATGCTGTGTACGTTTCTATTAGTCTTTCGGTTGAAAATCATCTTTATTTGTGTTTATTGGCATAATAGTAAAGTTAATAGAAAATTCTGAAATCTGCTTTAATAATAAAAGTAAATATATTGTTACAACAGCGGAAGTCACGCGATGCTGGGAGCATACGCGCTGGAGGTTCTAGAAGGATCGTACTTAGTGGGCAACCTTACGAATGTCCCAGCGTTTTCTAGACGCCCTCTTTTTTAGTACATAAGCCTGAGATAGATTGAAGAGAAATAATCGAGACAAGTGAGTAGTAGGCACCGTAAGTAAAGTGTGTGAATCGCTGTGAATTATAGCGCGTGTTTATAAAAGTAGTTAAGTTTAAAGTGACTGTAGAAATTAAGTGTATTACAAAGTTTGTAACGAGAAAAAATAAACTATTTTTAATTAAGAAAGGACTTGTATCGCTGAAGTTTTTCGGGAAGAATTTGTACAGGAAATTATCAAAGAAGCAGATACTTAACAATATAAAAAAGAGCTGGAGAAATTTACAGTGTTTAGTTTTATATTACCATTATTAGTAAATATAATGTTAAGAAATATTGCTGTCAAGGCTTAATTGAGTATTCCAATTAATAATCGTAATATAACATTGTGCAGTTGTTAAAAAAATGGAGGAACATATGACTTCTCAAACATATTGTAGTATCGTCTTGTAAAAGATTTCTCCTTTTATGTTTTTATTACGTACTATACAATGATTATATATGTCGGACCTAGGGTTACCCGATTTCGAGAGTGAAAAGCTGGGACATTAATTTTTTTTTCGCACGGAATGACAATATAAATGATCTGGAACAGTTTATATTAAAATGACACTTTTTTTTTACCAATTGTTAAATATTATGATACTTATAACATCGAGTTTTAAGGTCATCGACGATTAAAATTTGTTACAAGTTTATCAAGTTAAAAATATACGCAAAAGAAAAATGTGGTTACTTCGTTTTGTTTTTAGCCGCTGGGCTGGTTTTCAAATCTCAATACCTTCGGCTACCTGATGACAGGTTAAGTTACGAAAACGTAATTAGAAGAGCGGAAAAGGAGGGGACTCGGCGTGAATTGTGTTAATCGTGTGAGTGATATTTTATATAAAATGTGAAGGTACCATGTATAATGGAAACTGTACATTACCAACACACTGAAGTACAGAGAAATTGGGACGTTTGGTAACCCTAATTTTACCATGCACACTTTTTTGTTGTTTGTGTTTGAAACCTTGAGAACTACACTTACATTAAATGATAACCGTTGTCGGTAAACATAATAAATAATACACCTGATTATTAACAAAGCCGTGAATAAAGAATTTTAAGTATTCATAAATACATATTTTTTTACATAATTGAAGAATAATTATCATGATTAATTTGCAACCGATTTTATGTTAAAATTAAATGAAAATTATTATTGGTTACTTTCAACTGGTTTTTTAGAATTAGTAAATTTTTGTTTAAAATTTTTGCAATTGACACAAAAACTAACAAATTCGGAAACTACGAACCTATGTACGTACTAAGGCATAGAAAAAATTGCTGGTGAGCTTGTAGCTCAAATTATTATGATTAGAACGACATTTGTGTAAACTTTCAATAACAGGTTTATTACAATAAAAAATGCTTAACAGCATACAATATATATTCAAATGAGAGATTCATCACTTTCAAGATACAATATATAATTTACTTATTAATTTACTGTATAAAGGTAAAATATACAGTGAGACTTGCAACTATGGAATGTTAAAACTGTAAGAAACTTCTCAGTTTCCAGGTATTTTAGCTTTGTATAGTGTTACTATTAGTAAGTTATTAAGTAAAACAAAATTTATTGTATTTGAAAGTTTTACTATAGATCAAGTGTTGAATATTTAAATAGTTAATTATATATATATATATATATATTTACTAAATCTACTTTCATAAACATCCCAATGTTTCATTATTATAAAATCAGTTTCTCTCATGCATGTAGACTAATTAAAATAGTCATGACAGTTTCCAATTGGTTAAAATAAATAACTTTATTTCTCAAAATATAATTGTTTGGTGATCTAGCTAACTGTGTGCATAAATAAAAGTGATATCTTATGGGTTCAAAGCTTGAATGTAATATTTTGTAAACAATAATATTACATTGAATTATTTTAATCTTACTCAGTATTAATTGGATATCTAAATTATAAAATAATAAAAAATTCTTTTAAATATTAGTACTTTTTATTATTGCTTAGTTTTCTTCACACTCCATTGATCTGAGATTTTAAAATTAAGCCTAAAAATATTTTTATTAGTCCTAACTGTTTTACCATATGTATAAATATCAGCCTTAAAAACTAGGGTTACCAGAATGTAATCTTTTTGTAAGGGTGAAGTCTACTGTGTTAAGATAATCATTAATCCCCGTATCTGTGAATTAAACCAAAAATTAAAACTAATGGCATTTACAACATTGATGTCTTTTTGATTTGAACTTGTGTGTTATTTTTTTCAACTGAAATTATGAAAAGTTTTGTAGAAATAAAATGGCTAGGCTGATGCGAGCTGTAAGAGTACGAGAGTTTGGAGGACCTAATGTTCTTAAGGTTGAAAAGGAAGTCCCAGTGCCATCTATTTCAAGAACAGAGGTAAGTTTCTTATTTCTAGTTCTGTTGTTGTTTTTATTGATTATTTTTATAATTTTACATAAACTGTACAATCTTACAATATGAAAAACAAATATTTTAATGTAAACATAGTTATATTTCTACATGATCATACCACAGTTCAATGCTGGAGATGATGAAGCAATCTGAGACACTTATTCATGAAGTTCACCAAATAATTTTTCCGAAGGAAACAATTATCAATCTAGGGTGTTCGAAGATTAAACAATCCTCCTTCACCCTGCTCGTGGTAATAGATTACATTTTGTCTAGTGGTCACCGGAGTAATGAGCCGAATGGGCGAACGGTCAATTGATCAATTAATCAATTAATTAATTGATTAGTTAATCAAGAAGAGAAGAAAATATATATATATATATATATATATCTACATACACACACACATATACATATACATGCATACCCACACATATACTATGGGTGATCGTGTGAAGGAGAGGCAGGTAGGCAGAAGTGAAGGCAAGTCCAAGCCGTAGCAGAAACATGGAGGATCGGTGAAAGTGGTTTTTCACGGGGTATCCCACTCTCCCCACGGTTAAGTGGACTTATGGTTTTTCAGAGTGGCGGAATCTAAAAATCCAAGCTAGAGACTTAACCGTGGGGAGAGTGGGAACGGACTTATGGTTTTTCAGTGTGGCGGAATCTAAAAATCCAAGCTAGAGACTTAACCGTGGGGAGAGTGGGATACCCCGTGAAAAACCAGTTTCACCGATCAGGCACCGAATAACCTACCTGACCAGTGCCCGATTAAACTCACGCGGTATTGTGGGATACCCCGTGAAAAACCACTTTCACCGATCAGGCACCGAATAACCTACCTGACCAGTGCCCGATTAAACTCACGCGGTATTGTGGGATACCCCGTGAAAAACCACTTTCACCGATCAGGCACCGAATAACCTACCTGACCAGTGCCTGATTAAACTCACGCGGTATTGTGGGATACTCCGTGAAAAACCACTTTCACTGATCAGGCACCGAATAACCTACCTGACCAGTGCCTGATTAAACTCACGCGGTATTGAGGCGGCATGATCAGGGAAGGAGTGATAGGCGTT
>NW_013677662.1:10722-13381 GCF_000517525.1 Limulus polyphemus | reverse complement strand
CAATGGGCTATCTGTGCTCTGCCCACCACGGGTATTGAAACCTGGATTCTAGCGTTGTAAGTCCACAGACATACTGCTGTGCCACTGGGGGGGCAATAAATAATAAATTAAGAATACATTTTATATTTTCCCTATGAGTCCAGACTTCTAGGACTCCCTGTATTTAATGTTCTTAATCTGATGTTTCCAGATTAATTTGCTTGTCAGTTTATTAAAGTGTTTTAGTGTGTTTTCATTTGTAAGTAAAAGTTTTTCTTTTATCAAAATTCTTCATGAAAATCTGCGTGAAAGCCATCATATAACACAACGATTCATCCCAGAATGAACCTGCGAGGAAACCATCATAAAACACAACGATCCATCCCAGAATGAACCTGCGAGGAAACCATCATAAAACACAACGATTCATCCCAGAATGAACCTGTTAGGAAACCATCATAAAACACAACGATCCATCCCAGAATGAACCTGTTAGGAAACCATCCAGATTGGTATACAAAGTTAGTTCGCCGACTTAAATCTCAAACAAATAATGAATGAAAAAACTGTAAATACATCACTCTCATAACACACTGAGAGGAAAGAAAAATCTTGTCAACACATTTGATATTTAAATCTACACCATTTCATTTGAAAAAGTCGATAATGTAACTTAGAAACTGTTCTAAAACTAACTATAGCTTCTGTGACTATACAACGGAAAGTCAATCACTAGCAACCGTGTTGTTAAGTTCATGGAACTTATTACACAACCTTTAAAGTGTCTAAAATCTCAATAAACATACATTCCAATATTTGATCTGAAAACGTCCAACAAAATTCCTTTTATTTGAAATCCCAATAAAATGTGATTACATTCTAACGATTGTTCTGATACACGTGCAATAGAATACCTTACGTTTGAAATCCCAGTAAAGTCTGACAACGTCCTGACATTTGTTCTGATAAACATGCAATCGAATATTTTGCATTTGAAATCCCAGCAAACCTTGATTACGTTCTAACGTTTGTTTTGATGAACGTGCAATAAAATACTTTATGTTTGAAATGCTAGTAAAATCTGAGAAACGAAGTCTAATAACAACGATGAAGATGGTTGACAACACAGTAAATGCTTTGTGTTTTCAACAGTTTCACCTTTATTTGTTCCTCTGTGAGACGGCGGTAAGTTTACGGATTCGATTTCCTGCGATGGATCCAGCATATAGTCCAGTGTTGCCTTGCTTTAAAAAACAACAAATATCTTTATCATTGGACTTCGTTTTCTATCATGGACCTATTGAAAGCCTAAACAACCATTTTTATTATTAGACTTCGTTTTCCATCATGGACCTATTGAAGGTCTAAACAAACATCTTTATTATTAGACTTCGTTTTCCATCATGGACCTATTGAAAGTCTGATTATGTCCAAATGTTTGTTCTAATAAACGTGAAATAGAATATTTTGTGTTTGAAATCCCAATAAAAATTCGATTATGTTCTTATGGTTTAAGTATATTTAAGCGGATTCGATGCAAACAATATCTCTATGTATCAGATTATTAATGATTGTTTATTAAGTAATTAACAATTAAACTAATTTAATTAACCGTATGTGTACAGATGAGAGTCAAAGTGTGCATGCACCGGCCTTTTACACAGTGCTGTACAACATCGTAAAGAAGTAATATTTAACAATAGTTTCTTATGTACTAAAACATTAAACATTGCTCTGATTGAGAAAATTTATCGTATAACTACAGTGTATTTTGATGTTATTGGTTTTAATTTTACTTCTTGCATAATAAGCAATGAACATTCTGACCAGGTGAAAGCGACTTGAAATAATATTTAACTTTTGGAAACTTTAGCAGAAGAAACTCACTGAATTTTATATCATACTGCTTGTAATAATTAAAAGATTGTGCTTCTACAATTTGTATTTGTAGAAGTGAATGTAGTACTGGTCAACGGTGATTTTAAATGCTTTCTTCTTTCTGTAGTCATCTCATTGTATAAACATTTACACGAATGGTATGGCGTTTTTCAAATCTTCCACTCTGATAATTAGGATGCATTCCAATAATAATTTTTACTTGCATTGCTCTTGTTTAATTACTGTCATTATGCTTAACATTAAGGTGTTAGCACACTGGTACGTACACATTCGTTCTGGTTCTGTATGCTGCTCGGTGTCACATTTATGTGTAATATCAATAGAAGAAATAACAAATGTTCACTTACTGAAGTTACGTTTGATGAATAACCATTTCAGCTGGATATGATTAACCAGAACGCTGATTAACCAGAACGCTTTACGCCCATACAACAAAATCTAATAATGCTGGATGAGTTAAACGACTTTCATCAACCAGAAAAGTACGGTGAAAATATTTGTAATTATACAGCAAGTAATTATTTCTTTTCGACAATTAGCTCCGTTATGGTTGTTTTAGCACACAGCTGAAGAGTGGGTTATCTGAGCTCTTGTCCGCCCCGGGGAATCGAATCTAGAGTTGTAGAGTTCTAAATCCGTAAACTTATCGCTGACTCACTGGGAAACCGAAACTCGGGCGTTTTCTCAGAGTAATCTTCAACTGTAATAATGTTTTGATTTTGTCCACAAATTAACTCTTTTACACATTGAGTATCGGGCGTTTTCTCAGAGTAATCTTCAA
>NW_013677662.1:5463-9722 GCF_000517525.1 Limulus polyphemus | reverse complement strand
CTGTAATAATGTTTTGATTTTGTCCACAAATTAACTCTTTTACACATTGAGTATCGGGCGTTTTCTCAGAGTAATCTTCAACTGTAATAATGTTTTGATTTTGTCCACAAATTAACTCTTTTACACATTGAGTATCGGGCGTTTTCTCAGAGTAATCTTCAACTGTAATAATGTTTTGATTTTTGTCCACAAATTAACTCTTTTACACATTGAGTATCGGGTGTTTTCTCAGAGTAATCTTCAACAGAAATAATGTTTTGATTTTGACCACAAATTAACTCTTTTACACATTGAGTATCGGGCGTTTTCTCAGAGTAATCTTCAACTGTAATAATGTTTTGATTTTGACCACAAATTAACTCTTTTACACATTGTGTATTTAGCCTAATCAAACCTGTTGCAATTATTCTATGAAGTTATCACCCCTTTACGGTTTAACGCTTTTACTCCCGCGTTTACAAATAGACAACTCTCCCACGCCAGGTTTATTTCTAGATTCACACAATAAAAACAAATATTTTTGTGTTGGATTAAATATTTCATTACTTATCTGAAAACTGAAAATGATATAATCTGGGAAGTATCAAAGGGAATACTCTTTTTTCTTGGTGGTATAAAATTCCAACCTCACATTGTAGGCGAACACATATGTGCTAATAGCAAGGAACGAGGTAAACAAGAGTGAATGTCAAATTATCGTTTTATTTTGTTTCAATTTTTGTTAGTGTAATGTTTTTTTTCTATGACAACCGTAATCAAAAGATTCGTAAACAAACCGCTACTATCGGGCCTGACAACTAGCAAGAAATACCTGACTTCACCACCAGGGTTCAAAGACCCTAATGTACCTATCAAGCTCTTTCATTATCTCAAATTATTTTCACGGCTAGCCCAAGGGGTGGAGAAGGGGTGGCTGTTCCCAGAATAAAAAAAACCCGTGGTATTTGATGATCCATGCCAAGTTTGGTCCCGTTAGAACGTGAGCGTGGTTATGAACACAGTTTCAAACATGGCGTCTCCGTAATCCCGAAATAGACCAGGAAAACAATATCCGAAGTTCAGCGACGTGAAATCTAACTCCTAAACCCCCACCATGCCTGAGTGACCCCCGGTCTAACCCAAGTCCACCTTCCAAGTTTATTTGCTGCTAGATCCAAAAGCTGTAGGAAGGGTTCACAGACAAATAAACATACAGCGTGAATTAATATAGGGTGCGCCATTAAAAAGGAAAGACTGAAAGACAAGTAAGTATAACAAAAATATAAAACCTTATAACCCAAACCCTTTCGAAAGGTGGACTTTTCTTCAACAGGGGCGAACGGAGAAGCGCTCAGATTGATTTTTTAATCTACGTGTTCTCTAGCTTTACAGATAAATATTGGGCCTTAGTGACAGAAAAAAGGAGAAGAAAACATTATATGAGACTCGAAAATCACTAAGCAAAAACTAAACACATATTTGTCTTTAAAAACAGGTACAACGTACAGTAATATTTAGTCTAGTTTTTGTTTTCAAGCACAACGTTGCAAAAAAGGACTATCTGTGCTGTACTTATCAAGGGATCGAATCCCAAGTTTTAACATTAGAAGCTGCTTTGCCACTGGCCTGAGTTGATGTTACGGTTTGTTTGTTTGTAGTTAAGCACAAAGCTACACAATGGGCTATCTGTGCTCTGCCCACCATGGGCATCGAAACTAGGTTTCTAGCGTTGTAAGTCCGCAAACATACCGCTATGCCACTAGGGGCTGATGTTACAGGGAAATATATGAAATATATATATATATATTTCTTTTATTTTTACAGCCCAGGTTCTCTTTTATCAGATTTATTATTTATAAGTTAATCTATACTAAACCTGGTTGCTTGTTTCTTGATAGCTTGGTATTTATGAATTGGAAATTCCAAACTAACAGTTCATTTTGATAATAATGAGGTCTACTTGTTAGAATAAAATGTAGGAAGAGAAATATTTCACGCCAATAAAGGCGTGGAAACCATATTGTTTGATTTACTCTAGGTTTACATGTCAAAATGGTCAAGTTTATATGTACCTTGCGTGGCTTATTGGTTATTGTGTGTCGGGCTGCGTATTGAAAGTTCCAAGACTTCAGTCATAATGCTTCTGTGAACACGTTCCGCACTCTCAGCTGTGGACGCGTTATAAGAGTGAGAGCCAATCCCATTATTGGTTCAGTGAAGATTTGTACCAGATGGAAATTGTTTGTGTTATCTTTTATCGGAAGGTTAAGTTGTAAATGCCCTTACGAAACGTTCTACCTTTTCAATACAAGCTACAAATACCCTTACGAAACGTTCTACCTTTTCAATACAAGCTACAAATGCCCTTACGAAACGTTCTACCTTTTCAATACAAGCTACAAATGCCCTTACGAAACGTTCTACCTTTTCAATACAAGCTACAAATACCCTTACGAAACGTTCTACCTTTTCAATACAAGCTACGGTTGCTTTAATCAGTAAGCAGCATTCTTTTCTATAGATTTGTTTGTTTGTTTTTGAATTTCGCGCAAAGCTACACGAGGGCTATCTGCGCTAGCCGTCCCTAATTTAGCAGAGTAAGACTAGAGGGAAGGCAGCTAGTCATCACCACCCACCGCCAACTCTTGGGCTACTCTTTTACCAACGAATAATGGGATTGACCGTCACATTATAACGTCCCCACGGCTGAAAGGGCGAGCATGTTTGGTGTGACGGGGATTCGAACCCGCGACCCGCAGATTGCGAGTCGAGTACCCTAGCCACCTGGCCATGCCGGGCCCTTTTTTTCTATAGAAATATTTCGTTCTCAAAAAAAAACTCAACCTTGGAGTGAATATTTTAATATATTTGTGTATTAACCTAACCTAACGTTTTATATATATATATGTGCTCCAAATTGTTTTCGTAGCTAGAAAAATACCGAGTAAATAAAAAAATATGTTGTTAATAGTGGAGAGAGTGTGTGTATTTTCTTGTAGCAAAAACCACATCGAGCTAATGGAATCGAACTCCTGATTCTAGCGTTGTAAATCAGAAGACTTACAGCTGTCCCACCGGGAGACGTTTATAGTGGGATTAAGCAGAGAAGGGATAAAAGATAAGAAGATTATGGAATCCTTGTTGGTTTGTGGTCGGGTGTAGCCTAGTGGATAGCGTTCCTGACTGTGAATCCGGTTGGCGTAAAATCCCTCTCCGCACTTTGAGGCCATGGATGCATTTTAAAAGTGACTATTAGATTAGAATAGCCCAAGAGTATCTTGTCCCAAAACAATAACCAAACTAACATTGTTTCTTGGAAACTACACAATTACATACATCTGGCGAAGCGTTATGTCTTATTTGTTTCTCATTTCATCAAGACTTTTTTTTTTTACTGATTTTTATATTCGTCTGATCCTTCGGTTATGTGTGTCTCATCTTAATGGCCCAGTTCGTATGTAAATTTAACCTTTTATGGGAAGAAGGTCACAAATACTGCTTTTGGAATATAACGAAGAAGTTTTAGCGGTTGCTTCTTGTGTTACATTATTTGTATTTATCTCCACTCTGTCTATGAGAGTTGCCTCGCATTACTTATATTTTATGTAGATTGTGTGTGTATTTCAACGTTACTTTCATTACAAACTTACGTGAAATGGCGGGAGCTATGAAACTTTATGTACCTGTTTATATAATTTGTCTTTGCTATAAAAATTTTTACTTGAGCGGCTTTTTTTTTATTTTGACTTGGCTTTGATGGAACTTTCTGGCGCATTGCTGCTGTGTTGTTATGTTCTCGTTCTTTTCTCAATAATTTATTTGAAACTAAAAGAAAAGGCTCGCGCATTCGATAAGTAGCTAAGAAACTAGAATTCTTCATATATATGTGTGTATATATATATATATATCATCCCCTCAACCCTCATTCAGTTATCTCGTTGTTATTATTTATTTATTTGTTATCAACTTGAAAAATACAATAAAGGTGAGTAAAATGTAAATAAAAGAAACGTTAAAATTATATCATTGTACCTTTTTTTGTCATTTTACTTTCACGGTAGCCATTACACAAATAGTGATGACGTAATCAGATTATACAAAGTCTGGTTGTAAAACAAACATGCTCTCAGTTGCCCTTCCAGCTGAGCGATAAATCTTAACACCTAGTTCACGCCCTTGTAATTCACGTTCATTGTTATATTAGTAAACAATAATGTATTACAAGTTTTCTCTGTTGCCCTTCCAGCTGAGCGATAAATCTTAACACCTAGTTCACGCCC
>NW_013677662.1:0-4463 GCF_000517525.1 Limulus polyphemus | reverse complement strand
CCAGCTGAGCGATAAATCTTAACACCTAGTTCACGCCCTTGTAATTCACGTTCATTGTTATATTAGTAAACAATAATGTATTACAAGTTTTCTCTGTTGCCCTTCCAGCTGAGCGTTACATCATAGCCCCCTGTTCAACAGCGTCTTTCACTTGCAACTGAATATCAACATTAGGATAAACGAACTTCAAAAACTAGATTAATAATTATTTTTACCAGATTTTCTTTTGTGTTTTGGATTTATTTTCTTTGTTTATTTACTTTAATCTAACATGCCTAAACATACTTCATTCTGTTTCTGTTTTACTTGTAACAGCAACAGAGAAAACTTGTAATACATTATTGTTTATTAATATAACAATGAACGTGAATTACAAGGGCGCTTGTTTGGAAACGTTATCAGAATATTAACTAACTGGTTCGTTACTAGATATTTTGAACAGTATAATAACTGGTTCGTTACTATATATTTTGAACAGTATAATAACTTGTTCGTTACTATATATTTTGAACAGTATAATAATTAGTTCGTTACTGTATATTTTAACAACGTGTTAACTGGTCCGTTACTATATATTTTAGCAACGTATTAACTGGTTCGTTACTATATATTTTTAGAAACATATTAACTTCTTCGTTACTATATATTTTTAACAACGTATTAACTGGTTCGTTCCTATATATTTTTAACAGCATACTAGTTGGTTCGTTACTATATATTTTAACAGCATATTAACTGGTTCGTTACTATATATTTTAACAGCGTATTAACTGGTTCGTTAATATATATTTTTAACAACGTATTAACTGGTTCGTTCCTATATATTTTTAACAGCATACTAGTTGGTTTGTTACTATATACTTTCAACAGCGTATTAACTGGTTCGTTACTATATATTTTTAACAACGTATTAACTGGTTCGTTACTATATATTTTTAACAGCATATTAACTGATTCGTTACTATACATTTTAACAGCATATTAACTGATTCGTTACTATATATTTTAACAGCGTATTAATTGGTTTGTTACTATATACTTTCAACAGCGTATTAACTGGTTCGTTACTATATATTTTTAACAGCATATTAATTGGTTCGTTACTATATATTTTTAACAGCATACTAGTTGGTTCGTTACTATATATTTTAACAGCGTATTAACTGGTTCGTTGCTATATATTTTAACAGCATATTAACTGGTTCATTACTATATATTTTAACAACGTATTAACTGGTTCGTTACTATATATTTTAACAACGTATTAACTGGTTCGTTACTATATATTTTAACAGCGTATTAACTGGTTCGTTACTATATATTTTTAACAGCGTATTAACTGGTTCGTTGCTATATATTTTTAACAATGACCTAAGAGTAAAGACGTGAGCTTTGTCAACGTTAACGGTCTGGTAAAACCTTCTGGTTTAGCGTGCTCAAACTGTGAATCCTAAAGTTCATGGCTCGAGGCTCGCTGCTGAGAAAACACGCTCTGAGCTATAAAGCCGTGGGTGCGTTATAAGATTGAAGGTCAAATCCTATTTATCGAACAGAGAGGAATAGCTGAATAGTCGGAAATGGGTGCTTTTTGGCTAGCTGCGTTTGTGCTGTTCTATCAGCTCAAAGTTTTGAGCAGCTATGCACAGATAACCCTCGTGTAACTTTGTGCGAAAATTTTGGTTAGACCATATTGTAAGTAAAGTTTATCTTACAAACTGTTAAATAGAAGACACAATGCCATTGGTTAGACCATCTTGTAAGTAAAGTGTATCTTACAAACGGTTAATTAAAAGACTAAATGTCATTGGTTAGACCATCTTGTAAACAAAGTTTATCTTATAAACGGTTAATTAAAAGACTAAATGCCATTGGTTATACCATCTTGTAAGTAAAGTTTGTCTTACAAACTGTTAATTAAAAGACTAAATGTCATTGGTTCGACCATCTTGTAAGTAAAGTTTATCTTACAAACGGTAAATTAAAAGACTAAATGTCATTGGTTAGACCATCTTGTAAGTAAAGTTTATCTTACAAACGGTTAATTAAAAGACTAAATGTCATTGGTTAGACCATCTTGTAAGTAAAGTTTATCTTGCAAACGGTTAATTAAAAGACACAATGCCATTGGTTAGACCATCTTGTAAGTAAAGTTTATCTTACAAACGGTTAATTAAAAGACACAATGCCATTGGTTAGACCATCTTGTAAGTAAAGTTTATCTTACAAACGGTTAAATAAAAGACACAATGCCATTGGTTAGACCATCTTGTAAGTAAAGTGTATCTTACAAACGGTTAATTAAGAGAAATGTCATTGGTTAGACCATCTTGTAAGTAAAGTTTATATTACAAACTGTTAATTAAGAGAAATGTCATTGGTTAGATCAACTTTTGAATAATGTGTATTTTATAAACTTTTAAATAGAAGACGGAATGCCATTTGTTTAGATCAATTTATAATTACGTTCTTCTCACAAATTATTAATTAAAATACAGAATGCCATCTAAAGCAAAAACAAAAAGGTAAAAAGAAACTTGTTCCATGTTTAAAATCCATTCTTACCACGGTTGTGGTGCATATTAATGACGTCATATTAATGACGTCTGTTTGATACCTCTTTATCAGTGGTACATTCTTATTTTTGTAACTCAAACGTACTTCGAATACAGCACAAGTAAAACTGTTGTGATAATACCTGATACAAAAAGGGTTCGAAAACGCAGAAAACAAAATTTCAAAATAAAGTGGCATTGTGTCTTCTATTTGACAGTTTGTAAGGTAAATCATAATTACAATTAGGTTTAGCCAGTAAGAGCCAGCCTTTGTGTGGCTTGTTTATGGTGAAAGGTTTTGGTTTCTTTAGTCATCAGATCAGTGAATCGCTGTTTCTCATTGGTCCAGAATATTTTATCACTTGATCTATAGAATATCCATAACAATGTACATAAAACAAGTTGTAGAGATTTCGGAAGAAGTGGTAATATTTGAATGTAACATTTCAATAATTATTGCCTGTAACAACAAAAGTACTAACGTGGATATATCATGGTTTATGGTGTTAAAAACTCAGAAGTTCTGCAATGACAGTAGCCTGTTGGTATATATCATAAAATGATTTATTAAGGTGATCTACAAAGACTTAGAAAAATGTGTTATTGCACTTGTGACGTCGGCTGTCGATCAACTTATACGAGATCAATAAAGTAAAATATCTCGTATCGCTAGTTGAAGAGTTTCAATATTTGTATCAATGCACGAAATACGAAGTGCATTTTCATGTTTCCACACATTGTTTCAAATTTCTGCAATCTTTACGTTTTACGCTATCGCGAATTTTCTGAAATAGAACAAACAGAAGTTGTCTTGACAACGGCTGCTAAAAGCATCTTTTCCAATGAAATGTTCTGGTGTGTTTTCTTCTTCTAGCGCAATAGCTTGAAAGCTATACTAAACGTCAGAAATGTGGTGTACATTAAATATCTAAACTTAATGAATAATAATGAAATCAGATTAGAATTATTTAAGTTTAAATGTGCATAACGTGTGATTTTACGACCTTTAGATTAACTTTGATACGTTTATTCTAACGAGTAACAAATTTACGATGATACATTATACAGCGGCCTGAGATAATAATTATACTTTGACATATTATATTTTTTTTAAAGTAAGCTTGTGTGAGGGGAACTAAATATCTTAAGAATTATCGTGTAACACGAGTATTAACCAAACTGTATATTCGTTCATCCACCACATAGGTGTGGCTACGAGTTTCCTATCTAAACACATATCTACCAATCTTCATATTTGTCTGTCTCTCTTTATGTGTATAAATATATATATATATATGTCTAGGTTGTCATTCATAATTTCCTTTTGAAACATCTCATCAACAAAATTTCAAAAGCTTTCATCGTTTCCATGGTTACTAAGTGATGTTGTCAGGCATTGGGATGAAAGAAAATGTGACATGCGACCACAATGAAAGAAGTTCCTCAAACAAAGATGTTCTTATAATGGAACTTAAAAATTGGAGACGAGCAGTTTTAGTGTCTCATCTTCGGAGCCTCGAAAAACAATTTGTTAAATTATCAGTTAAACTTTACCATTACCTTTAACCAAGTCTGAAAAAAAAAAAAAACCTTGAGCCTCAATCAAGCATGAAGTTCTTAAACCAGCGCTTTTTGTTACTACCTGTGATAATGTAAGAGGCGTAGAGGGTAATGTTTCAATTTTACCTAACTTGTCCAAGATTTTCCAGGTTCGTTGCCACCCAGTACCACGTGGACAAGCTCTTAAATACGAGACATGTTTTGCACTCTCTTCATTGCCTTAACTACACAGTAGGAACAAAACAAAGAAGTGGAATATGGCGCCCAGTACTGCGTGTGTTGGTGTTATGTGGTTTTAGGGAGTAAACTCCCATACTAATTAGATTATTAGAGTAATGTATGATGTAATTC
>NW_013677661.1:9489-12834 GCF_000517525.1 Limulus polyphemus | reverse complement strand
TTAATACAGATCAAGATTAAAAAAAATTATTTATTAATAGTTTTAGTTTAGTTTAGAGGATGGAACAGCCGAGATGGACCCAGAGGTCCCATGTTGTCCCTAAACATTATGTTATTTTATAGAATGATTTACAAAATACATATGTTTCCTAAAGCATTTTTCTGCCTTTGACCGATTAGAATTAATAACGTCTATTTTTCACAATATAAAAATAAACTTATTTTTCATGAGATATACTTGGTAATTTAACAGTGGATTTAAATAACCACAGCAATGTATTCCGTAAATTATGCTATATTTCGAATCGTAATAGTTGCCCTCTATTTACCCGATATTCTTGGTGAATGCGGTTCTCAGAAATTATTTCGCGGATCTCCACAGTTGCTAGTATTAACATAAACAGTTGTTCAATGTTTGTTTTGTTTGGTTATAATGTGACGGTCAATCCCACTATTCGTTGGTAAAAGAGTAGCCCAAGAGTTGGCGGTGGGTGGTGATGACTAGTTGCCTTCCCTCTAGGTCTTTCACTGCTAAATTAGGGACGGCTATCGCAGATAGCCCTCGTATAGCTTTGCGCGAAGTTCAAAAAGGGCTAGCGCAGATAGCCCTCGTGTAGTTTACGCGAAATTCATAACAAACAAACTTATAGAACCTATCGTGCTTCGTCAGTATACGACGCTGAATAAGTTAGTACTCACGTGAAAGTTAATTATAAACGTAAAAAAACAAAAACTTCCATATATGTCATTGACTTTCATAATAAGTCTGCATATCACAAACCTTACTGGTTGAAATAAGTATATAACTCATTCGTTTTTAAACGCTTGAACAACTGTGGCCAGGTGGTTAGGGTACTCGACTCGCAATCTGCGGGTCGTGGGTTCGAATCCCAGTCACACCAAACATGCTCACCCTTTCAGCCGTGGGGGAGCGATGATAGTCCATAAAATAAGATTCTGTTCCTTAAAGTTTTAGAAAAACTTTGAAATACCATTCTCAGCTCACTACTGATGTCAGTGGTAGGCTCTCAATGCTTGAATGTGTCCGTGTATTACACACACACACATACACGTGTATGTGCGTGCGTGTGTGTGTGTATATATATATTTAACGTTTTCATTAAATTTTGCAACTTTTGGCCAGGTGGTTGGGGCGTTCGACTCGCAATCTGCGGATCGCGGGTTCGAATTCCCGTCACACCAAACATGCGTTATAATATGACGGTCAATCCCATTATTCGTTGGTAAAAGAGTAGCCCAAGAGTTGGCGGTAAGTGGTGATGACTAGCTGTCTTCCCTCTAGTCTTACACTGCTAAATTAGGGATATAAGGACTACTAAAACATTACTCCTCTTTTCTTTTTCGCATTATTACAAGGTTTAAACGTGTATTCTATCTATATGTCACTATACTAGCTAATTAGTTACTAGATGGTAATAAACAAATTTTTTGCACATTTCTAAGAACACAAGTTCACGTTAGTATTTAACGTTCGAAACACAGTACTCCAGACTCTCGGTTATTCACGAATACAAAAAAAAACAAAAAAACTACACAGTAGGGAATGAGTAATCATAGAAAATGATAGGAAACAGTTCACAGAGTAAGGATTTATTGCTACGGAGACATTCATGCGCTACTGTAACAGTTCTACAGGGCGTTCCAAGATTTGGTTCTCACTGTAACATTGAAGAAATTATCACTTAATATTTTCTTCTTTCTTTGGAGATTTTTTTAAAAATAACGGCAGTGATCATCGGTGAACGTATGGATACGATCTGGATTTGATCATCTTCAGTAACGATTTTGAGGGCGGTCATGTTAAGAGGGCGACATTCAGCCTGTGGCAACTGATTTTTGGAAATCCTGAAGATTTATTCGAACATAGTCGTAAGTGATATGTTCACTGAAAAAACCCTTTACCACTTAGGCATCTTTCGCCTAAAATTGGTAACACGCAATTACGATTGAAGCAAACACAATATGGCGTAATATTGCCACTAATAAATAAATAAATATATATAAGTACAAGAGTTTTCCGAAAACAGTAAACAAATTAATGGGATATAAACTTATTCGAGAGTTAAACTCGACCCAACGTTAGTGAAGGAAAAAAGCATTAGAAAATCTGACTGTTTATGTTTCATAATCAATGATACACAGTCGTCATAAACAGATTGATAGCTACCCGACTTTCGAAAAATACGTTTTTTCTGGTCGATATTAACATTTGTTATCTAGAATAAGAAGACTTGTGGTTTGCTTATTTTATATTAATGGTCAAGTTAATTAAGCCAGAACTGAAGGTTGGTGTGCATAAAGATTCATTATCATCAATCATTGGTTTCTCTTTTGGGTGAACTGTTAACTTAATGAAATGTTAATGGATGTCGTGGTTAAGGTGTGCCTTTTGATTAGGGTAAAAGTTAGGCCTTACACGATAAGCGTAAGAACAAAAACTTATCGAAGTTTAGGAACTAGTTCGTGTTTCCTCCTCTACGCGTAAACTATGAAAATTTATTTGTTTGCGTCATTTTACGCAAAGCTATTTGCGCTATCCGTCCCTAATTTTGAAGTGATGAACCACCCACCGCCAATTTTTTGGCTATTACTAACAAATAGTGGGATTGACCAACACATTAAACTCCCCCACGGCTGATAGGGCAAGCATGTTCTCTGACGGGTTTCGAACCCGCGACCCACAGATTACGGATCGAGTGACCAAACCATCAGAGCGTGCTAGGTCTAACTAAAAAAAGGATTGGTTAAAAGCCTAACTACTGTGAATGTAGCTTTACTCTTTTACGTTTCACAATTATTTTCCTGTCATTTATTCTAGTCATCACATAATATTTTACTTATATTTGCATATAATTACATTGAGTCCAGAAATAGATCCATTTGTTTACCACTATACTTTTTTTATTGAAGAAATTTCAATTATATGGATAAAAAATATCAAAGTTTTTCATGAGACGAAAAACCTAAAGTCCAAAAAAAATGCTTAATGTATTTTTATTTCAGGCTTAGTTTTTGTTTGTTTGGTTGAAGTTAAGCACAAAGCTACAAAATGGGCTATCTGTGCTCTGCCCACCACGGGTATTGAAACCCTGTTTCTAGCGTTGTAAGTCTGCAGACATTCCGCTGTGCCACTGGGGGCTTTTTCAGACTCAGAATGGAAAGCAAGCCATACCATATCAACTGATTCTATAACAACCTTTACACATGTAATAATACTGGAACTACAGCAAACTTTTCCTCATGTAATGCTACTGGAACTACAGCAAACTTTTCCTCATGTAATACTACTGGAACTACAGCAAACTTTTCCTCGTGTAATACTACT
>NW_013677661.1:2944-8489 GCF_000517525.1 Limulus polyphemus | reverse complement strand
CCTCATGTAATACTACTGGAACTATAGCAAACTTTTCCTCATGTAATGCTACTGGAACTACAGCAAACTTTTCCTCATGTAATACTACTGAAACTACAGCAAACTTTTCCTCGTATAATACTACTGGGACTACAGCAAACTTTTCCTCATGTAATACTACTGGGATTACAGCAAACTTCTCCTCATGTAATACTACTAGGACTACAGCAAACTTTTCTTCATGTAATACAATTGGAACTACAGCAAACTTTTCCTCATGTAATTACTACTGGAATTACAGCAACTATATTTTCTCTGTACATAGTATAATCATTGTACAATTAATAATAAAGTTTTCAAAGGGCTTATTTTCGGTCCACCCTATACCAAACGTATGTGGTAATTAAACATTATTAGCTGAAGAATCAGAAATACGAGAAATTCACAACTACGATACTTAATTAAGCACAAGAAGTGAATTAAGATTTTGTATTAAAAAGAAAAAAACTTTTATAAACGAAATTGATCTCTCTCTGGGAAACAAATTACGACTGAACATGAGATACCTTTGTTGGTTATTTCCAGAAAATGTATGAAGTAGTAAGATAGCTGTCGTGAAAAAGCTGACCAAGTCTTCAATTATATGTCAAAAATGTGCAATAATATCAAAGAGAGAGAGAGAGAAAGTTATGAATTCCTTTTCTCGGTTTTCCTGCAGAAAAAATAAAGTACATTTAATGTAAGAGAGAGAGAGAGAAGGCCCAGTAACACGGGACAGTATATTCTACCATATAAAACAAATTTTATATATAATTCCACCCTCGCGCGTGCTTTAAGCTTTTTGCACAATTTTCAATAAGTATTTATCTACAGATATCATTTCTAATGTACAAGTCAATGTTGTGATATGTACGTATACAGTACATATATAGTAGCTTCACAATAGCGAACACCGAAAACTTACTGCTCTTCAAATACAATAGATGTATAAAACCAAGTGTATATAAGCACCACATACACGCTTAGAGTAATAGAGCGCGTGCTCACGTGTCCTCCACCTACAGGAGGACAGGAAGTATTTCTGTGTCATTAGCACTCCATCACGTTTTAACAATATTGATGACCATGGAAAACATGGACTACATAAGTTCCACTGCAGGATCTCGCCATCAGCGTCTGGAAAAACGTCGTCTGGTAAATGGAGTGTCACGGGAGAGCCCATGAAAAATGGCCAATACAAACAGAGAGATTTCCTGCCCTACAGCTCGCGGATGGTGCCCGGTATGACCCTATGTGACGATGTTTATGGGTGCCGGGCTGACGTAGGCGTTTGTCAGGGTTTTTGTTAGCGCTGTTCCATGCCATTTGATCATCGTATTAAGACTGAAAACACTGATAAGGACAGAGAAGGTAGAGGGGGAAAAGGGACAAAAGCGAGATTCGGAACAACCGAGACGTAATATATGACAACATATTTCATGGCCTTGATCAATAAACGCTTGGAACTCGCGTTGCTTGCAACCTGTACAACTGTTATTCCACTGTCGTTCAGAGTCCAGTGTTGGCGCGTAAGGTGTATTTGAACAATACATGATATATTCGAGCAATGACACACGTCGTCGTTGGCGCCACACTCGAGCTTTTGCATGTCCTGAACCACTAAGAATTATTTTCTTACAAAAAAAAATCATGCAAGAAGACTTTATATATTTGAGGGGGGGGGGCGTTAACTGTAGTTTATTATCATGTAGGAGAAACAACATGAAGCATATTAATGTTATTTCAAAAATGAAATAAAGTTCGTAGTTAATGGAAGTTTAAACACTTCACCCATGGGCACTTGATCTGCGGCGGTAGAATATGATCCAGTGAAACTCACATTTCTACCACGTTCCACGTGTCATCAGCATCAATACTTTGATCTTGAAACAGCTGTTTCTATAGCAACTAACTTTCTAGGTGTGCACACTTCTGTTTACATAATCAGTTTTAAGCAGCGTTCCGAGCGTTTCCATGCTAATTATTTGTTTATAGTGCCATGTACGTGAAGGTTATACGTACGCTTTTACAGACATCTTTCACTACAATGTCAATACCATTTAGTTTCATCCTCTGACATAGAAACAAGTCGTAATTATAAACTCAAAAGAAATATCTGATGTGTATATTATTCAGTAGAGATGTTTTTAACAATCATGTTAAAACATACTACATTGTAGACTTTAGTGACATATATTCAAAAGTAACATTGATAGTAATACTTTTACTCGTACATAATACACACACACGTACACAAAAACATACATGTATATACACACACATTTGTATCTTCTGTAAATGTTTATATATAATAAAATTACATCTTGCAAGAAATTAAACATTGATAAGTTTGTTTGTTTTGTTCCTTAATGTATCAATGCATTTTGCAAACATAATCGGCTGACACAATGGAAAATTAACGTCCAGGACCTCAAGGTTTAATGCATAGGATTTGTTTGTTTGTTTGTTTTTAATTATGCACAAAGCTACACAAGGGCCATCTGTGCTCTGCCCACCACGGGTATCGAAACCCGGTTTCTAGCGTTGTAAGTTCGCAGACATACCGCTGTGCCACTGGGGGGGGGCTAATGCATAGGAAGACAGAGCTAAAGGATGCGAAAAATATATTTATAAAAGAAATGACAACTAGTCCATAGGGATAATAGTATTTTCACTTGAACAACGCCTTATGTGCACGTGGGTTAAGCGGCTAGGTCACAGACTCCTAGAAGTCAGGCACAACCGTCTCGAAATTGTGAGCTACTTACCAGAGGGGAAATAATAAGACAACAGTACCCGCCGCCAAAAGGAATTTATCCGGCTTTGAATCGAATAATGGGGTTGACTGTCCGTTTCATAACGCACACACACACACATAGCTGACATTTTGGCGCGAATCTTTGACCTGTCCAAAGATATTCATATAAAATAATGAAATGTAATATTAGTTTAAAGAGCACTGAAGCTTCGAACTACAGGAGGCGAAGTCATAACACCGTAAATCAACAGTTGTAGAGGTGGGTCTCAATCAGTATCTTAAAAATGTAAAAATAGCAGCGAAAATCATTGAAGAGCCGGAGAAAGCGATCTTCGAAACCTTCACAGGATTCAAACCAACATACGTATTCGAACACATTTAAAGCAATTTTACGCGGTTGATTAATTACTTACTCACTGTAGTATTTGTTTGTACTCAGTGGTAATGAGTGGTCAGCAGTCGAACCTTAAGCTGTAAAAATCTAAGATTTTTATCAAAAACTAAAAAACTGCAAGTCTTATAACACTAAAACTTTAAGTTCCAAATACTCTTGCGAATAATATTTACGTAAAACAAATAGTTTAGAGGTTATTACGGCTGAAATGCAGCGTTGTTTTCTCGAAAAGTAAAAAACTATATGTAATATTAGAGCGATTATTTTAGCTACAGTACATACAAAGATATGTATTTATTTCAAAAGTGTACCCAGTCCTTACAATAGATCGATTTTTCGCCGTATATAAGCTGAGTCAACAACCTTAAGATGTCGATATAGAAGAGCAACTAGATGCTAAGATATCAATCTTAAGATGTCGACATAGAAGAGCAACTAGATGCTAAGACAACAATCTTAAGAAGTCGATATAGAAGAGCAACTAGATGCTAAGACATCAATCTTAAGATGTCGATATCTAACAGCAACTGGAAGCTAGGACAACAACCTTAATATGTCGATATAGAAGAACAACTGGACGCTCAGACAACAACCTTAAGATGTCGATATAGAAGAACAACTAGACGCTAAGACAACAACCTTAAGATGTCGATATAGAAGAGCAACTGGACGCTAAGACAACAACCTTAAGATGTCGATATAGAAGAGCAAATGGACGCTAAGACAACAACCTTAAGATATCGATATAGAAGAGCAAATGGATGGTAAGACAACAACCTTAAGGTGTCGATATAGAAGAGCAACTGGACGCTAAGACAACAACCTTAAGATGTCGATATCGAACAGCAACTGGAAGTTAAGACAACAACCTTAAGATGTCGATATCGAATAGCAACTGGAAGTTAAGACAACAACTTAAGATTTCGATATAAAACACCAACTGGACTATTTGGTTTATATATTGAATATACAAAACCTTTTTACACTACTCTTTATAAGTAAACGTATATTTCACGCTAGCTAACCATACAAGTTCCTATTAGCTTTTCAAACAATTTATTTCTAAGCTATTTAAATACCAAATTGTATGTGATACACGACTTTTTATTTTATTACAGTGTACCTAATAACATATGAGTAACAAAATTATGAACAAAAACATAATAAATATTGCAATTAATACCACTAATTACCGATGAAGCCTTATATATAAACTAAGCAGTTCACCCAATGTTTTTGGTCATTTTTTTAGACGAGTGTTTTAACAGGAAAACACAAATTACTCAATGCGATTCAAAATGTGGATCCCACTGGCAGTAAAGAGTAAAAAACGAGTGGGTAATGAGAGTTAAATTGAAATAACTGTTAGAGTTCGAAGCTTGCGTTTTCTGTTGTATTTTACTGAATGAGAATGTTTCACCTAACATTTGTTTGGAACCTGCAAGTTTAATCTGTATTCCCCCCCCTTCAAGTTTCTTAGCCGAACATTAATGTCGTGTTTGACAATATCCAGTGGACATTTCTTGGCGTTGTTTATACCATTGCTGGGAGGTTGAGTTGATTTCGCCCTGTATACTTCACGATGTAACAATCAAAATACTTTATGAACACGGTGGGATCGCTTAACCAGGAGGACATACTTAAAGTATCACACCCACAGGAATAAGAAAAGTGTGTTTTGTGGGTGGTCGTGCAGGGATCTTCACATGTTTCTCGTTTAAATAGTATAAAGTTGATCATCCGAATGTGTTTTTTTTTCACAGTTTATTAAAGGCTAGGAGTCAGTTCAGAAGTTCATGTTAATTTACAGAGAAAAAGTATGAACCTCATGTGTGTGTGTTATCAGATCTCGTTATTTACCAAGTAGCTATATACCAGGCAGGCGGCAGCACTGCCAATGTAGAGATGGCTCAGATTGTTCATCGAAATAGTATTTTAAATATCTCCTCAACAGGTCATCAGAATCTTAAATATTATACAGTGTTTCTTTTTATAACAATACCTATGCAATGACTGAGTCACAAGTTCTGGAATGTCTGTAAATATCATAGCAAAAAGTATGAATTTCTGGTTCTTCTTTCTTCTGCTTCTTTTTTATTACATGAGAACTCAAAAACCAAAACAGTGGTGTTGACCAATTTCATTGAGGTGACATAATTTTAAACGGGGTATCCGCTTTTATAATTATTGTTAATAACTAGTAGTAATTAATGATGTTATCATTATCCCTTGAAGTTAGCTTTATTACAAAAATTTGGTGTTGCTTTAAAAAGCTTAAGTACAGGGTGAAACAGGAATTACCAGCAAATAATAGATAAACAATAAATATTACAGTTTGGACCTCATTGTATTTAGAACTTGGTTGTAAATATAAT
>NW_013677661.1:0-2495 GCF_000517525.1 Limulus polyphemus | reverse complement strand
CTTTTGCTTCTTTTTTTATTACATGATAATTCAAAAACCAAAACAGTGGTGTTGACCAATTTCATTGAGGTGACATAATTTTAAACGGGGTATCCGCTTTTATAATTATTGTTAATAACTAGTAGTAATTTAAAAAAAAATTCATAATTCTAGTGTAAACGATGTTATCATTATCCCTTGAAGTTAGCTTTCTTACAGGAACTTGGTGTTCCTTTAAAAAGCTTAAGTACAGGGTGAAACAGGAATTACCAGCCAATAATAGATAAACAATAAATATTACAGTTTGAACCTCATTGTATTTAGAACTTGGTTATAAATACAACCTTTCTATGTCCATTGAAGTACTGCATTAAATAAACAGCAAAACAAACAAGTAAAGAAAAACTTTTCAAAAAAGGAAGTAAATGGAGGGATGGCTAATATCAATCCTTCAAAAACATCCCTACTATCTTGATTGCACTGTTTTTGAAGGATTGATATTAGCCATCCCTACAATTACTTCCTTTTTTGAAAAGTTTTGCTTTACTTACATGTGTGTGTGTGTGTATACATATAAATATATATATATGTGTGTGTGTGTCTGTGTATGGGTATGTAGTTAGATCTTGTTACTCACCTAATCTTACACCCATGATAACTAACGGTTATTTATATATAGCAATACCTTGTCTCTTACCTCTTCTTGTAAACAGGAATATCTTGTCTCTTACCTAATATTGAACCGACGACGAGTAATGGTTATATACAACAATACCTTGTCTCTTACCTAATCTTACACTCACGATAAATAATGGTTGTTTACAGCAATAACTTGGCTGTTACTTAATCTTACACCCATGAAACCTAATAGTTATATACAATGCAAGCTGTTTTATATAGCTAATCTCACATCCACAGTTTCAAGCGTGCACAAGGTGTAGTGATAATGCTACCTGCATTATCTATGCACCATTCCTCAGACTTATTGTGTGTGTTTATTTTATATAAGATATGTTGTAGTTTTGCAAAGTTTCAACATTTTCCGAGGATATTGAAAAATGTTTATTGCTCATTTCACATAACAGCGTACTATGTAATGTTTGATATAATGAATATACCATCATTCCATCAGTTTTTATATGAAATCCAAACTTTTATTAGTATCATTTAAAAATTCACATCAGGCTTAAAACCCTATTCAGACAGGCACTTTTCATTTACCAAAAAAAATTATGATTTTCTGCTCATCTCTTACTCAATATAGAATGCGTTGTTGTCGGCGGTAGTAAAGGTCAACATATTAAAAATAGAATAGGCAGTTTCCTCAAATATAAATGGTTGGTTTAAGTTTTTGATTTCCTTAATGGGCGGGTGTGCAAGGATAGTCTTGAAGAAATAAAAGGCCTCTTATTGTTCGTGTGTTATGTTGACAAATTCCGTGAACACTACAACACACACATACATAT
Source organism: Limulus polyphemus (assembly GCF_000517525.1). Lineage (NCBI taxonomy): Eukaryota > Metazoa > Arthropoda > Merostomata > Xiphosura > Limulidae > Limulus > Limulus polyphemus. The sequence goes on along the minus strand of NW_013677661.1, from coordinate 1,050 downwards.
ATATACTACATTAACTGTAAACTAACTACACGATAAAACAGGTATTTGTTTTTTAACAGAAATAATTGTTGGGCCAGGTCACTGAAAGGGTACCGTCTATGTTAGATCCAATCAGTACCTTCTTTGCCCCAAAATGTGGTCAGGACACTCTGGCCTCTTAGGATAATAGGAGAAACATGTCAGATCAGCAATGGTTAAGAAAAAACCATATGAAAAAAAACTTATTTCTTAACAAAAAGTGTTATTTTTTAAACGATACTGGTGGGTCAAAGGCCCGTTAAGATGTATGTAAACAAATAAACATGTTATAAAAGTACAAGTAAGTTATTCCGTGATGAACGTGGTGGTTTACGATTTCTATGATAATACATGATTATTTCAATTTTTCTTAGTTTTACAATGACATCGTCATCGACATGCGAGCACCGTATTCGAAATTTCACCGTACAAATTGTACCAGCTTTTTATCACTAACTCCGTTCTGCCTGATTTTTCAAGCCCTCTTTATCCTAACATTGCTTCAGCTATTCCACGGTATGCTTATCGATAGTTGAATGCAGAAAAGTGGCTCCAAGAACGTCTTTGTCTTTTAGATTAATACTATATTACCCATTCTGTTTCTCATCGAGTTTGTCCGAACATCCAGGCATCACGACCTCATGTCCTAGGATTAGATTAGTCATGAGTGCGTATTACGTCATTCACAATAAGTGCAAACAGAAGAAGACAGTTGAGTAATAATACTATTGTTATTTAACGGAAAAACAATATTACACGCTTATAAGTAGAAGAAGGTATTCGAGTGTCACTACTCTGACTTCACTTATAACAATTTGATCGAGTTGTTACTGGAAGAAGGTATTTCAGTGTCACTAATCTGACCTCACATATAACAATTTGATAGAGTTGTTACCACAAGAAAGTAGTTGAGTGCCACTACTCTGACCTCACATATAACAATTTGATAGAGTTGTTACCACAAGAAAGTAGTTGAGTGCCACTACTCTGACCTCACATATAACAATTTGATAGAGTTGTTACCACAAGAAA
>NW_013677660.1:10040-13311 GCF_000517525.1 Limulus polyphemus | reverse complement strand
CCTTTCAGAATTTTAATGTTAGTGTTTTTTTTCAGATTATAAATGAATTTGATCTCGTTACTCGTGAGGTTACTTTTCAGTTTACGGGATTGGTTGACTATATTAATAGCCCTGTTCGAGAATTCTTTAAAAAAGTAATTTAAAATACAGTTTTTGGGAGCTTCGGGAAACCACATTTTGTTGTCGTTACCTGTGATAAAAGTCTGTTGGTTGATGTCATGGATTTCTTCTTTCTGTAGTTGGAGGATGTTTGAGGTAGAGGTGATCTTTTGTTCTTTTATGTAGCGGGTCACTTGTCTTCTGGCTAGATCTTCTAGGAACGCCTTGAACTCTAGGCATGGAGTTGTTTTGTGGTTGACGGCAAAGTTGAGGCCTTTGTTTAGAAGTTGAAGTTCTGTGTCGTTGAGTGTCCGGTCAAATCTGTTTATTACAAGGTTAGGCTAGCTGCATTGTTGTGTTTCACTTCACGTTGTTGTAGTTTCCTTAGTTGATCTAATTTTATATTGTGTATAGACTTCTTTTCTTGATTCAGCAATGAGTTGTTTTGGTTGATAGCGCGTTGTATATTGCCGTAATCATCTGGCTTGAGGTAGCAGGCTAGTTGGTGGTCTAATTTCTGTTTGAGTTTTTGTAAGTAGTCCAGTTCTTGGTATTTGGAATTCAGGGTTGCTTTTAGGAGTTTTTCCTTCATGTTTTGGATAATACCTGAAAACTGGTTTTAAGTTTTTCGATAACTTGACCTTCACAAATTTAGGAATTAGCTTTTCAGAGCGACTCTTCATAATAAATAACAACACTGTATAATGTATAATTGTATAATGTATTTCATAATAGACAATAACAGTACCAGGAACCCGGTATAATATATTTTATAACAGATAACAACAGTACCAGGAATCATGTATAATGTATCTCATAATAGACAATAACAGTGCCAGGAACCCGGTATAATATATTTTATAATAGATAACAACAGTACCAGGAATCATGTATAATGTATCTCATAATAGACAATAACAGTGCCAGGAGCCATGTATAATGTATCTAATACTGAACAACGACAGTGCCTGGAGCCATGTATAATGTATGAACATTGTCTCTTTTCGTTAACATTGAATACAGGGTTTTGAATACAAACTTGCATATTTACAATTGCAAATTCCAAGGAAATTTTAGTAATTACAGGGACAGAGAATCAAGAAATTAGCAATACAACGTATCACTACTACTGTTACAATCTCTAATAATCTCTCTCTCTAGATGTGAGCATGTTATGGAAAGTAGGTGCGTTTAAAAAGTGATTTGGCCATCTTTTGGAATAAATTATAAGTAAATGCACATTTACCAATTTCAAACAAAAATGCCTTGACCAAGCAAGTCCCTTATTTCCTCCAGTTAAGTCGAATTAATTTTATAGAGAATACTTAGTGATGTCTTGTTTTAAATTAGATTTCTAGTAGAAACTGAAACTATCTCTATTTATTTAACTTACCGGCTTTCGAAATAGGACAACTCGAAACTATGTTTTTAATTTTGTTTTATTAATCTGCAGAACGACAGCCAGCAAGATGTAAATATACAACGTTTTCTGTTGTTTTGTAAAGTTAGATAAGACTAGTTTTACTTGAATTGATTTTGTTTGTCTGTTTCAGAATATTACAGCAAATTTACACAATAGATGCATACACTAGCTTTCCATACTTTTCAACCGATAGACTAGGTGGAAGGCAGCTAATCAACAACACCCACCGCTAACTCTTGGACACTCTAATATAATAGTGAGTCACTCATATAAAGCACCAATGTCCTCCAAGTGGGGAGGGCTGTTTCTATCGGTAAAGGGACGCGAACCATAATTCCCTAGATGCATAGCCTGCATTGTATAGTCACTAGGGTTATCTCGGTCTAAATTAATTGTTGTTTTTTATGAGTAAAATGTCGTTTCATTCCATTTTAAAAGTTTTTCAAAAATTGCAAATTTTGACCAGGCGTGGCTTTTAGTGTACCCGAACAGATAATCTGACAGTCTGACTTACAACCTCTTACCGCGCTACTCGATTAGAATGCCAAGAGTTGGCGGTGGGTGTTATCGACGTTAAGGACGCTCAGCTCTCATAGACTTTGTGTAGCTTTGCGCGAAAATTCTCAAACAAACAACTGAAAAGTATTTACCGAGAAAGCTCGTCATTGCCTTAACCAGCTTAATTATCAGGTTTAAAAGTCTATAAACAACAAAAAACCTCAGTATTCGTAAAGGTCTGACCTGAGTTAAAGAGTTTTCGAATTGTACGACAGAGGGTTTTCACTTCATCCTCCTATCAATCAATCAGACGCAACGTCTTTAATTGTAACTAAGCTTCCACGAACTCTGTCAGCATTGATTGCTTCGAAAATGAAATCTAATGTCCTGCGTTGGACTCAAGATAAGATCGGCACGTGTGTTATGTGTTCTATAATAAGGAAGCCAGGAATAATATTTTTAATTAACTTGTTGATGGGGAACGTAAATAAACAACACATGTATTTATAGAGTTATTTCTAGCACACTGCTTACCGACATATCTTCAGAGCGCATGCGTTGTAGTAGATGGATCTGCCTTATTAAGATCTCTGTTCCTATAGTCGTTTTTTTTTATGTTTCTTTTGAAAATGTAAATCGAATAATGCATACACAATATGTAAAGATGTATGATATTTTCGTAAGCCTTACAAAAAAAAAGAAAGAAAGATGAGGAGTCTATAGAAAAACGGTTCAGATATGAACAAAACATATAATTTGTACCTTAAAGCTAATTCTGATTGGTCAGATACTGATCTAATGTGAAACGAACAACATACGTGAAAATATTGCCCGAAGTAAAACACAGTTTCAGATATTTCTTCAAATCTGCGTTCTTTCGTTAATAACGTTTTTTTTTAATTTAAGTAGTAAACAAGTTAACAATATGTATTGTCCAATTGTTGCTTCAAATGGATTCTAATAGAGCTTATGTTGGGTTCTAGTCTGTGTTTATATAGTTATTGTAAGCAACTGTTTAATGTGATGAAGTTAGAACATTTTAGGAAATGTTATTACTATTGTTAGAAGCGTAAACATATACACATTTCTGTAGTCTGTATAGGGAAATTCAATACAAATAAATGTGGCTGTAGAGGGAAATTTAGAACATACACACGTGTTTGTAGAGGGAAACTTTAAACATATACACATTTCTGTAGTCTGTATAGGGAAATTCAATACAAATAAATGTGGCTGTAGAGGGAAATTTAG
>NW_013677660.1:5856-9313 GCF_000517525.1 Limulus polyphemus | reverse complement strand
GTAGTGTCTGTAGAGGGAAACTTTAAACATATACACGTAGTGTCTGTAGAGGGAAACTTTAAACATATACACGTAGTGTCTGTAGAGGGAAACTTTAAACATATACACGTAGTGTCTGTAGAGGGAAGACTTTAAACATATACACGTAGTGTCTGTAGAGGGAAACTTTAAACATATACACGTAGTGTCTGTAGAGGGAGACTTTAAACATATACACGTAGTGTCTGTAGAGGGAAACTTTAAACATATACACGTCTCTGTTGAGGGATACTTTAAACATATACACGTAGTGTCTGTAGAGGGAGACTTTAAACATATACACATAGTGTCTGTAGAGGGAATCTCAAACCTAAGTATTATTTTTAGTAACGGGGTATTTCGAATGCTTGTTCCAGAATTGCAGTTCGAAACATATCTCAAGTACATTTAATTCTTTTAAAATTTGAAACAAATGTGAAGGAAGACTCTTCACCGGAGTTTAACAACAACATGACGTATATCTGAAACAACTTTATGTCTAAATCTTGAAAGGTCTTGTTTCTTATCTCCATCGACAATACAATATAGAAACGTACTTACAGTGAGTTGAAGATAAAATCCAAACACTTCCGTTCAAAGCGTTGCTACGAAACAGACGGTTTGGCTGAATTTTTTGTATTACCTTTCACTCGGGTTTCTAATCTGCTTGTTTCATGAAAAATAACCAACTATACTGGTAACCTAAGGTTTGAGTAGTTTTTTTTGTCTTCTATTACTGACGTTTTACCGTAAAATCAAACTTACGTTTTAAAACTTTTCTAAACAGGGTCTAGTTTTAAAATATGTTGGCAGAAGCAGCTTATCTTTCGCTACTTCAGGCAAATATGTTTTTGAATTCTATAAGGTTTTTCTTTTGCTTCTCTCCAAAGCAGAAAAGAATAAGATACACGGAATAAGTTAAGGATGAAACACACGAGAGGTTTCACAGGTTCAATTCTGTATCACGATCTATCATCTAACAGAAAACTTATAGTTATTCAGGTTTCTTTTCCATCAATTAGGAGCACAGAATTTCAAACTAAGATCGATGTTTTGTTTTCAAATCGGGATTTTATTCTCTGATCGAATATTTATAGGAACGTTTAGTTCATAACAAACACCGTCTGTCTTTTTTTTTCGTCTGTGTGACAAAGTGCCCCCACATATCGATGAAACACTCACGAGTAAAGACACTGACGTCAGAGAAGGAGACGATGTTAGCCTACAATGTAGGGCTTCGGGATCTCCCGAACCAGAAACTACCTGGCGACGAGAGGATGGACAACACATTGCATTAGGTAGTGAAAAAGGTCAGTTGTGTTAAAGTGTTAATTAAAAATGGAAAACGCAACGACAGGATTGTTAATATAAGTATCATATATGAAATGTATTTTTGGATACTCAAATGAAATATTAATTTTGACGCAGGAGAACATTACATACTTGTGAGATAAAATACAAACATACTAACAGGTTTTCGATTTTTTTTGAAAAACAACATATTTAACTGTTCTTTATCGACTTATTTAGTTATCATTTCTGTATATATGTTCTGTTATTTTCTCTAAAGATTAAGTAAAATTAAGGACATTTTTAACACAGCGCTTTAACTTTAATATAATATGACAGAGGCGTTGCTAGGCGCTGGGTCAAGGGGTCCGTGCTCCGATTATATTTGGCATTGCCCCGAATCCATTCGGTATTCAGAATAGAAACAAATCATCGTTATCATACTGAAAATTCCCGTCAGTTCGGACCCGAATCCCGATTCTTTTAAGAGCCTAGCAACGACTCTGTAATATGGGAATGTTTTTTCCGCAGGAATTAAGACTGACAATCACAATAAATTTTCCCATTTGTTACGAAGATTGGCATCTACGACAACGCTTTCTCATTTGCTACTAAAAACTAGTTACCATGTAGACGTTTCCTCTCTTATTACTAGGACTGGTGCTCAAGATAGTGTTTTTTTACTTTGTAATAAGACTGGTAACCATGACAACGTTTTTCATCTGCAATGAGATTAGTAACCATAACAACGTTTCTCACTTGTAATAAGACTGGTAACCATGACACTATTTTCTCACTTGTTATAAGACTAGTAACCATAACAACGTTTTCTCGCTTGTTATAAGACGGGTAACCATGACAATGTTTTATCACTTGTTACCAATAATGGTAACACTGACAATGTTTTATCACTTGTTTTAAGACTGGTAACCATGACAATGTTTTCTCATCTGTTATAAGACGGGTAACCATGACAATGTTTTATCACTTGTTACCAATAATAGTAACCATGGCAACGTTTTCTTTCAAGTACCTTCCGTGAGCGGTAATTACCTGAATATAAGTAAGGTCAGCAGACTACATATGGGAGCTTATCTCTGTATCGCTACCAATGGAATCCCTCCAGCCGTCAGTAAAAGGATATTCCTTGGAATAAATTGTAAGTAATTTTCTCTCTCTCTCATTATTTTCCTTCACTCTCTCTATTTTTTCTTTTTGATTTGCAAAATATCTATTTTTTTATTATTGTGACTTATCTTCATATACATACGATAATTTATCCCATATCTATGAAAGTTGATACAACTTTTTAATTACAATTCGCCATCTAGTGCAAACAAAGTTAACCACTTTTAACACGTGCAATAACAGTATGTTAATCTAGGGTGTTTGTGCCCCAGTTTGTCAGCAGTAAGTTTGTGGATATACAACGCTAAAATCTGGGGTTCACTTTCCAATGTTTACCTGTTTATAACCCAAGAATGTGTCCTGTATTCTATATATTAATGTTTACCTGTTTATAACCCAAGAATGTGTCCTGTATTCTATATATTAATGTTTACCTGTTTATAACCCAAGAATGTGTCATGTATTCTATATATTAATATTTACCTGTTTATAACCCAAGAATGTGTCTCGTATTCTAGATACCAATATTTACCTGTTTATAACCAAAGAATGTGTCCTGTATTCTATATATTAATGTTTACCTGTTTATAACCCAAGAATGTGTCCTGTATTCTATATATATTAATGTTTACCTGTTTATAACCCAAGAATGTGTCCTTTACTCTAGATACCAATGTTTACCTGCTTATAACCCAAGAATGTGTCTCGTATTCTAGATACCAATATTTACCTGTTTATAACCCAAGAATGTGTCCTGTACTCTAGATACCAATGTTTACTTGTTTATAACCCAAGAATGTGTCCTGTATTCTATATATTAATGTTTACCTGTTTATAACCCAAGAATGTGTCTCGTATTCTAGATACCAATATTTACCTGTTTATAACCCAAGAATGTGTCCTGTACTCTAGATACCAATGTTTACTTGTTTATAACCCAATAATGTGTCCTTTACTCTAGATACCAATGTTTACCTGTTTATAACCCAAGAATGTGTCACGTATTCTAGATATCAATATT
>NW_013677660.1:3805-5083 GCF_000517525.1 Limulus polyphemus | reverse complement strand
ATGTTTTCCTGTTTATAACCCAAGAATGTGTCCTCTACTCTAGATACCAATGTTTACCTGTTTATAACCCAAGAATGTGTCCTGTATTCTATATATTAATGCTTACCTGTTTATAACCAAAGAATGTGTCCTCTACTCTAGATACCAATGTTTACCTGTTTATAACCCAAGAATGTGTCCTCTACTCTAGATACCAATGTTTACTTGTTTATAACCCAAGAATGTGTCCTGTATTCTATATATTAATGTTTACCTGTTTATAACCCAAGAATGTGTCCTCTACTCTAGATACCAATGTTTACCTGTTTATAACCAAAGAATGTGTCCTGTATTCTATATATTAATGCTTACCTGTTTATAACCAAAGAATGTGTCCTCTACTCTAGATACCAATGTTTACCTGTTTATAACCCAAGAATGTGTCCTCTACTCTAGATACCAATGTTTACCTGTTTATAACTAAAGAATGTGTCCTGTATTCTATATATTAACGTTTACCTGTTTATAACCCAAGAATGTGTCCTCTACTCTAGATACCAATGTTTACCTGTTTATAACCCAAGAATGTGTCCCGTATTCTGCATATTAATGTTTACTTGTTTATAACCCAATAATGTGTCCTCTACTCTAGATACTAAAATGATCCAATGCCTCCATTGTTTCAATTAATGGATTTCTTACTTCCTTATAACAGAAGCCTGTTTCCATTGTTTTAATTAATGGATTTTTTACTTCCTTATAATAGAAGCCTGTTTCCATTGGTATGCAAGTTATTTTTTCTGTAGAATCATAACAAAGAAATTAAAGATTTATCAAAAGTAGTGATTTTTCCTATTCGTTTTCAAGACAATGAAATATATGTGATTGTTTCTATTTGATATACTAGTCTCTCCGATGATCTGGATCCCCAATCAGCTGATAGGAGCTCCATTAGGCACGGATGTCGCCTTGGACTGTAATCTTGAAGCTCATCCTACCTCGGTTACATACTGGATGCGAGAATCCGGTGTTATCATAATATCGAACCAGAAATACGTGTCAGTTGACATTAGTCAAGAGAACTACAAGGGGCAACTCCGTCTAACCATCCGTGACCTCGAGCCTGAAGACTATGGTACCTACACCTGTGTGGCTAAAAATTCACTCGGGGAAACCGAAGGAACAATTTGTTTATACGGTTGGTTATGTTCTCAGTTACTTTATGACCAGTGTTGTTACTTAATGACCAGTGTTGTTACTTAATGACCAGTGTTGTTACTTAATGACCAGTGTTGTTAC
>NW_013677660.1:0-3385 GCF_000517525.1 Limulus polyphemus | reverse complement strand
GACCAGTGTTGTTACTTAACGACCAGTGTTGTTACTTAATGACCAGTGTTGTTTCTTAATGACCAGTGTTGTTACTTAATGACCAGTGTTGTTACTTAATGACCAGTGTTGTTTCTTAATGACCAGTGTTGTTACTTAATGACCTGTACTGTTTCTTAGTGAACAATGTTGTTACTTAATGGCCAGTGTTGTTTCTTAGTGAACAATGTTTTTTCTTAATGTCCAGTACTGTTTCTTAGTGAACAATGTTTTTTCTTAATGACCAGTACTGTTTCTTAATGACCAGTGTTGTTACTTAATGACCAGTGCTGTTTGTTAGTGAACAATGTTGTCTCTTAATGACCAGTATTGTTTGTTAGTGAACAATGTTGTTACTTAATGACCAGTGTTGTTTCTTAATGACCAATGTTGTTATTTAATGACCAGTGTTGTTTCTGAATGACCAGTGATGTTTTTTACTGAACAATGTTTTTTCTTAATGACCAGTGTTGTTACTTAATGACCATTGCTGTTTGTTAGTGAACAATGTTGTCTCTTAATGACCAGTATTGTTTCTTAGGGAACAATATTTTTACTTAATGACCAGTGTTGTTACTTAATCATTAATGCTGTTTTTTAATAAAAAGTTTGTTACTTAATGAACAGTGTTTCACGTAATAATTTATGCTGTTACTTAATGAAGAGTACGGTAATCGAATGAGAATAACTAGTTCTATTAAGACAAACCACGAGCTCATCTGCTAACACACCCGCCCAGGGTGGGACAAATGTTACTATACAGTGAGAAGACAATGCATTTATTTTTTGTTTCAGAATGATAATGAGTTTTTCCTCATCCTCGTTACATAACAGTGATAAAATATACCTACATTTTTAAACATAATGCTAGAAAATGAAAACGAAGATGATAATACATGTTACCGGCAGCGGAAATCTGCAAACACTAAAACCCTAAGAGTGGATAACAAAATGAATAACATTCGGACTTTGATGGTTCATCTTGATTCCTCACGATACACGTAAATTCAGCAAGGAAAAAACGCTGACGGATCTGAGTCAAACTGACAATTTGTGGGTTATATTATTGTTAGGGTTAAACATATTGTAGTTTTATAGCTGTCGTGCTTAATAGATTCATGAGGCAGAAAACATGATCTAATGATGAACAGTACAACCCAAGGAGTGACGAATAAGAACATACTAGTTGAACGTTTCGGAACGTTTCGGAATACGCAAATTTCATCTTCAGCTTTTACAATCCCCCTCCACTTTGAGTCTTAACATTGTCCTTAAAATTACAAATATAGGTGTTGGAGGTATCGCAAACACTAAAATATTTTAACACTTCAGAAAACAGCTAAAATGGAATATAAAAAAAATCAATAAAAACAACGTTTCGCCACTGTTAACGTGACATCATCAGATACTTGGCATAACTAAACATGACATCAGGCCCCTCACGACTAGGTGGTTAAGGCGCTAGACTCGCAATCTACGTGTCGTAGGGTCGTTATAATGTGACGGTCCATCCCACTATTCGTTGATAAGAGAGTAGCCCAAGAGTTGGCGGTGGGTGGTGATGACTAGCTGCTTTCACTCTAGTCTTTCACTGCTAAATTAGGGACGTCTAGCGCAGATAGCTCTCGTGTAGCTTTTCGCGAAATTCATAACAAACCTAACCAAACGTGACATCATCAGGTACAGTAACGAAACGTTGTATTTATTTGGTATCTTTTTTCTATCACATTTTAGCTGTTTTCTGAAGTCTTAGAATACCGTAGTACATAAGGTTTTATTTAATAATCAAGACATTGTTTGTGATTATAGTTTTTATGTATATTCCGAAACATTCAATAAATGTTATTATTCGTTAGTTTTAATGATTAACGGTTTCATTTCTTGCACAAAGTTCAACGTATATATATATATAAGTTCCTCCAAGTGTTCAGGATTACCTTTACCTGAATGTCAGTATGTAGTTTCTACTGTACATTTAGTTATTGAAAGGTGAATATTGAATTTAAAGTACATCTAAAATATAATAAATCATCTGATACAATGAGGTGAAGAGTGAGCTTTAGCTATACAAACCTAAGACTCTTCCGCGAAACAACTTAACACAACTATCCCCCAGCGGCAAGCTTAACAGATTTACAACCCTAATATCCTGGGTTCGATTCCCCTTGGTAGATATCCCATTTTGTGCTACAACAAACCAAACAATCTTACGAATTCAGAACCAGTGTTAAACCGTTTTATTAAAATGACTCCATTTTGAAATCGACTTTTGCCACATATTCATGAAGAATTCGAAACATGGACCGAATAAAAATGGAAAATACTCAAACGTTTAGCGCAGGATTGAAAGAAATAATTTAATGATAGATTTCATTAGTTTGAGATACTTAGCATGAGAAACTGTTGTTGAAAGATAAGAAAACTCCATTTCCGTGCGAATTTAAGTCGCGAGAACTTTGAACGAGACTTTCAAACGATAATATAATGATACTTCCAGATTATTCTCGCTTTTTCTTTCAGAAATTCCTGGTCCAGGTAACGCAAGAGGAGTGTTTCCCGCCATATCTGAAAAATTAAGAAACGACTTCTCGGACAATTCCATTACAGATAAAAGTGGTACCTAAATCATTTTTTTTTAGGGTTAGACGTAACGTGGGAAACGTCAAAGATATATCTATAATTATTTTATTTCTTCAATTCTGTGACTATAAATAGAAATAAGATGGCAGATTATGAGTGAATCGAGAAAACGAACGTTGAAAATCTTACGTAGAGTTAAGCTCGAAATCAAAGTCAGTGAAATTAACTGGAATATATGAAAATCTCAATGCCGATGGTATACCAATTAGAATGAGTTTTAAAAACTGATTTTAGTTAAAAGTACCTTATTGAAATGTAGTGTCGCTGGAATTAAATATTTACGAAATAAATATTTGAAACAGTTACAAGTCATCTCCAGAATTATGACTTACAATGATAACAAGACCATTATTAAAAAGGGTTTTAAAAATAAAAGTTAACATTTACAAAACATAAATTAAAAGCAACATCCAACAGACACAATATGTCGTTGAGTCATTAGATGATAAACTGATAACGTGTGATATTGTACTAAATGACATCTTACAGAAACAGAACAACTAAGTAACTACGTGGTATTCTACTAAAGCAATAGACAGGAATCTACGTGATATTCTGTTGAAGCACTAGCTAGAAAATTGCGTGATATTCTATTAAAACAATAAATAAGAAACTACGTGATGTTTTATTGAAACAATAGAAAGGGATCTACGCGATATTTTACTGAAGCAGTTGATAGGGAACTACGTGATATACTATTGAAACAATAGAAAGGGAACTACGTGAT
>NW_013677659.1:4273-13038 GCF_000517525.1 Limulus polyphemus | reverse complement strand
TTCAAGATGGTTTTCTTCACCAATTGGTCAAGAAACCTACTAGAAACAATGATATTTTAGATTTATTGTTAACTTCTAATATAGAAACGGTTGAGAGGGTGGAACTTGGGGAACATCTGGGTGCAAGTTATCATTGCTCTATTAGGTTTGATGTTTTTCTGCATATAGAGATAGGAATAATGATATTTTGGTTACAAATTTAAAAAAAAAAGCAAATTTTGAAGGAATATGACAAGAATTATCTGTTATGACTTGGGCAGCTGAGTTATCTGGAGACACTGGTCAAATGTGGAAAATTTTTATATATTCAAGGTTAACATATTCCTTATAGAAAAAAAGTGTAGCTGCAAGTAAAAACCAGGTTCGCTATCAAAGGGTGTAAGGGATCGATTTAAAGAAAACAAGAAACACATCACAAATTTAAGAAATTTAAATTGACTGCTATGACAAGAGATTTAGAAAAAGATTACAGGAGATCAAGAAAGTTGGTCAAATAGGAAATTAGAACATCAAAAAGGATGTATGAAAAAAAGGTTAGCTGAAAATGTCAAAATTAACAGTAAGGATTTCTTTAAGTACATTAGGGGTAAAGAAAATGATAGGGTGGGAGTACAACCTTTGAAGGATGATAAAGGAAGGTTCGTATATGATGACTAGGAGATGGCTGGGTTATTAAATTCTGCTTTTTCTTCAGTTTTTACTAATAAAGATTTAGGCAATATTCCTTATCTTGAACAGTTGATAGATGGAAACAAGATTGAACAAGACGATCACATTAATACTGAGCTTGTTAAGAGAAAATTGGGAAATTTAAAGAATGATAAGGCTCCTAGGCCAGATAATATTTGCACGAGGGTTTTGAAGGAGGTTAAGGATTGGATATGTGAGCCACTTGCTACTATTTTTTGTCAGTCCTTGAATAGTTGGCAAATGGCAGAGGACTGGAAGTTGGCTAATGTTACTTATCTTTTCAAGGGTGGTAATAAAAATTATTCCAGTAATTATAGGCCTATTAGTTTTACATCACTTGTAGGAAAAGTTTTGGAAAGTCTGATAAAATATGATTTTCAAAGTCATTTAACAAAGTTTAGAATTTTAGTGGATAGTCATCATGGTTTCACTAAGAGAAAATCTTGCTTTACAAATCTTTTGACATTCTTTGAAAAAGGTTACTACTTATGTAGATGAGGGTAAGGGTGTATATTTGGTGCATCTGGATTTTCAGAGAGCATTAGACAAGGAGTCACATAAAATGCTTGTAAAAGAAATCTCCATAGGTGTGGGGGGATAAGTTAGCAAACTGGATAGAAGAGTGGCTGGATGAAAGAAAGCAGAAGATTGTTATAAATGCAGTTCAGTCAAACTGGATTAATGTCACAAGTAGGTTAACTCAGGGTGTAATCTTAGGACCTTTGCTCTGTTTGATTTATATCAATGACATAGATGGAGGAATTGTCAATAAATTACTTACAATTGCAGATGATATTAAGGTCTTGGGTGTTTCTAGCTGTGAAGAGGATGCTACTGATTTACAAAAGGATTTAGATCATTTAGAGATTGGGCAAATAAATGGCAGATCAGTTTTAATTATATTAAATGCCAGGTAATGCATGTGCATTATCATAATTTGAATTATAAGTATAATTTGGATGGGAATAACATTAACAGTGTTATGAAGGAAAGGGATCTTGGTGTAATAGTTGATAAGTCTCAAAAGCCATCCAAGCAGTGTGCTGTTGCTAGTGGTAGGACAAATAGGATTTTCAGTTGTATCTACAGAAATATTGAATAAAAGTCTAAAGAGGTTATAATTTCATTGTACAGGTCATAGATTAGGCCAAAATTGGAATATTGTGTTCAGTCTCAGGCTCTTTACCTTAGGAAAGAGATTTAATTGTCAGAAAGGGTTCAGAGAAGGGTTACTAAAATGATGCCAAGGATGGAGGGGTTGTCATATGAGGAGAGGTTAAGATCTCTGAAATTGTTTGTCATGAGAAAAAAGAAGAGTTACAGGGGATATAATAGAGGTATTTAAGATTGGTAAGGAAATTGTTAGTGTTGATGCATTATCTGTTTTCATACTTAATGGTGATAATAGTAGGACCAGGGGACACAAATATAAATTTTGGGATGGTAGGAGGCATCTTCAGCTAATACAGTTTTATTTTTCTAACAGGGTGGTTTAACTGAGTTTAAGAGGAAGCTTGATAATTATATCAATTACAAGGGATGGCTTTGAGGGTTTTTTAAAAATAGTTTTAGTTTAGAATAACCAGTACTAATGTTGTTCTGTAGGTTCATAAGTCTGAAACCTAAATAACCAGTACTATTGAAGGAAGGTATGAAAGCAAATGCCTCCTATGTGACAGTCACCCACTACCAATGCATGCAAATATTATTGGTTCAACAAGGGTACATTATGTAATATTGGCAATGTGCACTTACTAGAAAGATTGACGCAAACATCAAGTGGAAATAAAGTTCCAGCAAAAGGGAAGTTGAATGTTACCCTTACTCTAGGAAACTTCTCTGTACCTCATCATGTGTGGATAATTGAAATTGAAGAAGAGTACATCTTAGGAACTGACTTCAGATAGCTTCACAGTCTATAACCAGAGAATCCAAATTTATTATTTAGCAATTACTACAGCAGAGGTTGACCTTCTAGTAACAACAGTGAGGTTAATCATTCTACTACAAAGAAGTAAACTAACTGTACCAGGAGATATTAGCAAATGAATCTTCATCTAGTGACTGGATCATAGTGGAACCAAACACTTCAGCTTGTCCTAAGGAATTGACAGTGGGAAGAGCTCTCATAGATGTGAAGAATAAAGTTGTCATACATGATTTCAACCATGAAAGACTTAAATCAGTTTGTGGTAAAATGAAGGATAGCTATGATGTGAATACTGGTAAAATAAGATTTTATAAAGATGACGTTGCATGAATGAACAGTTCTCGTCACAAGAGGGGACAAAATCAAAATATGAATATGTGTTCAGATGGGCCATACAACTGACTGTACAGAATCAATGATCTGGACTACAGAACCTGGAAAGATAGGCAATCAAAACCAAAGGCAATCCACTGTGATTGTCCTTAGAAGTATGTCACTAAGAAAACAGCCAACTAGATAACTCCAGAGGATAAGTTGTCAGCAGAGTCTCAACCTGTGGAGAAGCATGGAGATCCTGATGAAATTGCTTCCAGAAGATCATCAAATATGGAGCTGCCAGTGGATTCATTTTACCACTTATCCAGGAATAAATTCCCCAGTGACAGGACAGCCACTGACAACAAGGAATAAGATTGCCAGTTTTATGTAGGGTCAGATCTTTGCAGTAGGTGTCTAATTTGTTAGTGATAAATTTCAACAATAAATGGACAGCATACACTCCACATTTTTTTAAATAACATATTCAAAACAAGTCAAACATACATACAGCTAATCACTACAACTGTATCCAGAACTTTAAGTAATCATCTCTTTTCATCAAAAGTCCACACAGCTGGTTCAGTTGCTTTAGAACCCAATTGAAAAAAATGAATTATTTCTTCTCTTCTCTGTTATCACAATACAATCAGTGATAAATTCAATTACATTATCCAGTGGGTTACCACAGTTGTATCTAGAGTTTTAAATAATTTTCTTTTTTTTTTATATCAAAATTCTACACAGGCTGGTTCAGTTACTTTAGAACACAACTGATGACAAGACATTATTCTTCTCTATCTCTGTAGTTACAATACAATGCTGTGATATTCACTTTAAAATCACCATTATAACTGATGGTCACCACAGTTGTATCCAGAGATTAAAATAATTGTCTCCTTTTTGTTAAAGTCCACAAAGGTGGGTTCAATTACTTTAGAACACTCTTTGACAAGACAAATTATTCTCCTTTATCTCTGTTATTACAATACAAGCTGTGAAATTCACTTTAGAAATTGCCCATTACTACAGCTAAACTGACATGCAGCCTAGCTTCACTTTTACTAACTTACCTAACTTTCTATATCTGCACATATTTATAACATGCAACAGAAAAATATAGAAATATCTAGCTCTCTAGTAACAACATTACACATACCAAGAAAAACTTAGAAGGTTTGAGTAAGCTTATGTCAACAATATTACAAAAGCCTAGTACAATGTACGATGTAACGAAACTTGTCATAACTATTGCTTTTAAAATAATTAACTTTTAACACCCTTTTTATAAAAACTAAATAATTATTAAATATCAAATCACTAAATAAACTCAATAATAACTCTTAAACTGAACAGTTTTATATTTCCAACAATTATGCCAGCCCATCTTTTCATCATGGACCTTGGAAGAGAAAAACCATCAAAATTTAGTGTAGTATTTTTGTATTAGGGTTGTTCAAGAGACTTCACAATCCAGGACAGAGGCAGTGCTATAAGCTATATTTTTTAATGTTGTAAATTTATATGTTAAGGTAGCACATACCCTTTACATAGTGATATCTAGGTTTTGACCTTTTTGTCAGAAAAAACATCTTCATACTATGCTTTTTGTATTAAAATATATTGAAATAGGTACAAAGACATATTCTGGCACATGTTTTGTAACATTACCACTGTGACTAATTTGCATATTATAAAAATAGAGAAATAAAAAAAGAAATGTCTTATATTACTGGAGAAATATTAAAGGCAAATATTTTTATAGTTAAAACTGACTAGATTTTTAATAATTTTCACCAGATAATTTAAAGAAACTCATCTTAAGAAAGAACAACATTAGAAATATAATAACTGAACATGTCTCTCTATATGTACATAAACATACACAATACCATGTAATCTAAATAAAGTTAAGATCCATTACTACAGAGCACGAGTTTTTATGGAAACAAGTTTTGACAATTTCATGCCTTCTTTTATTCAACTTTTGTTTGTGAAAATGTTGAAAATTGTGTCCCATAATAATTCTTCTATACCCAGCACTCACTTCTTTTATTTTCCACTAAAGCAACCTTTACTCTTACTATTTTTCTTCTCCATTTGACCTTAATCCCATCTAGATTTGGAGTCAGCTACTCAGGTATTTTGTATTACTATTGGACTATTAGCCAAAAGTTTCTACACTCAGGTGGCTAGCCCTGACAACAACCCTAAAGTAAAGGGTGAGCATGTTCAATGACAGAGATTCAAACCAACAACCTGCATCTTGTGAGTCAAGGTCCTAATCACCAGGCCATGCCAGGCCTCTTTACCCTCAATCCAATTTCTTAAGTTAAGTTCCAACTTATCCTCAACTTAAGAAAGCAAGCTAATAATGAATGATGATGAACTTATTATATAATAAACTATAAAACTATGCAAGCTTATAACATAATCTGAAACTCGCAAAGTTTTGCTTAACTCTTACTGTGTAAGATAAATAATGACAGCAGAGTAAGAATGGGACTAACCATTCTTGTAATGAAACTTTATGTTTAATGGATTAGCTTTACCTTTTTAAATACCTGGTGCATACTGGCGTGAGTTAACCCCCGTCCGGCGCCAGGCTCTATGCCGTTAACGTAAGCGTAGTACAATATTCACTCTCAGTCTCACTGGGAAGTGACACAGCATTTGAGATAGATATTAACATTTGAATCTTGATTGTTCAACGAAGTTTTCACTCATTGTTCATCTTAGGCTAAGTTTATCACAGTTTGAAATGCAATGTTGTTGTTAGTTGGTTGGTTGTTCAGCTTTGGTTTTAAGTTTCGAATTAGGAGCGCTTCCTTTTCTTTAAATTTTAATGTCCATTCGTTACAGTACAAACATTTAGAAAGGCAAGTTGTAATGGAGCAATAGCAACAGATTAGGCCTACCTACTGCTAAACTAAATATTGTCGCTGAATTTAAATTAATATGCACTAATAGCCACTATAGACTAGTAACAGTCTATGCACACAACTTCTCAAATTAATTAGTCTATTTACAAGTTACATTTCAATTTACAGTTAAACCGCTCTTCGAAAAATTAGACCATACAATCATGTAGAATGTTTTTAAAACTTAAATAAACGAATGACATGAACGACAAACACTTACGACCTATATTATTTCTTTTAGTTTTATTATTAATTACCTGGTGGAATCTGTAGATCGTAATTTTCCAGTATTGAACGAAGCGTCATCCCAACACAATTTTCAACATTCATCTTTCTGCATAAGCTACAGTTATTGTAATACGCCAGAGATATATAATAACATCGAAAGCATAAAATTCAGCAATAGATATATTTAGTTATATAACTGATACAACTGAAACCTTTAACTTGCTTCTCAGCCATAAACAAACTTAGTCTCTTATTGGTCAAAGAATATCACTTCATGGCTGTTGAAAGTTATCCATAAAATGTAGGAGAATCCAAAATAAATAATACGCTCTTTTCAGTGTAGTTAGCTACCACTATACTTATCTCGCTGGTTACCTTCTTTGAAAAAATAATTTTTCTTAATATCTATTTATCACGCTTCTTCCATAAATTTGAAGAACTAATATAAAACAGGCGTGGCGAACTGAAAACGCTTGTGTCACGTGCACACAAGTTGCTTTTAACAGGTATTTAAACCGAATAATCCAGTCGTAATATTCTGACGTACTCCGATTAGTTCACTATAGTTAACTTGTTTTTATGCCTACATTGAAAATAAGACAAAAGTAGACTTGCAACACAGTGGATTAAAATAAAAGATTGTTTGTTCATATATTTAAGCCTAAGGATACTTAATAGGCTGTCTGCGTTGTACCCACCATGGATACCGAAACTCTATTTTTAACATGTAAGTCCTCAAGCTTCCCGTTGAGTCAATGGGAGACAAAAAAGAAGAAGAAGAAAAAAAAATACTCACACATAGAGAAAGTACTTGGTATACACGAATCTATTTTGGTCAAACGTATTATTTTATTTGTTACAAAGTTACACAATGGACTCTACCCACCACGGATATCGAAAACCGATATTAAGCGTTCTAAGCACCCAGAAAAACAGCTGAATCATCGGATGGGAAAACGTGCTTGCAATAATTTATTTAAAATAATAATATCCAAATGACATACTGTCGTAAGGTGTGTGAATTACTATAAAACTATTTTGTAATTTGTGCGCGCAGTGACCTTTAGCGTTATAAGCTCTCAAACGTATCTCTGAGCTACCAGGGGTCCTTTCCTCTTGAAAAACCTCTAAATATTATCTGTGACTATTATGAAAGAACATCAAAAATCACTTTAGTTCACAATATTGTTGTAAATTTGGGCAGGATATTTTAAATTATTTAGTAAAAGAAATGTGAAGCCCAGTCCACGTAACGATAACAACTTAGTTCATATTGTTACGTCTGTGTTCGTTTGTTAATTTTTCGTAGAAATTCTTTCCGAGAAACTTCTGCGATACAAGTCCTTTCCGAAATAAAACTAGTTTATTCTTCCTCGATACAACATTACAATACACTTAATTTCCACAGTCAATTTAACTTCAACACACGCTAGAATTCACAACGATTCACGCACTTTATTTGAGGTCACTACCGCGCTTGTCTCTGTCTGTCTGCAATTCAATTATCTCCCCCGCTTTATTTGCCAGTCTTATATATACAAAATAGAGGGCGTCTCGAGCCTTCAGGAATCTTCTAGATACTCATCACGTGTTACCAGCGTCACGTGACTTCCGCTGACGTAACACTGCCCCTTCCTTAGTATTGTTCGTCCCGAACAATAGCTACTTACATTAAACCAACAGATAATTAACAATAACTTAATTAAACGTACAGAATTTACAAACACAAAATTAAAATTCAATAAAGTCTCTTAATTTTACGGAAAGTATCTTCTTCCGTACTGGTCTCTGTCTCGTTGGCTTCTGCTTCACGTGAGGCTCATCTGCTCCATCAGGAATTGTCCTATTATCGGTAATAGTCACATCATTGGTAGTAACTTTATGAAGGGCTTCAGTGTTTCCCTTCTCAAAACCGGGTAGAATTTCTTCTTCGACAGTGGTGTTTTCAAGTGACACGTCTTCAGCGGCGTTTTTTGTTCCATTATTCACTTCGTCCCAACTGAAATGTCCTGAATCATAATAATACCAAAGCCTGTTGGGATGCACCACCTTTGGCTTGCCTCGCCGACCACATTTTATTCGGAAAGTCACGTCTGACTTTGTCATATGGGCCTTCCCATGGAGAAGACAACTTAGGAGACTTCCTTTCGGTCTTCCTGGGATTATACAACCACACCTTGTCTCTTGGTACAAAGCTGA
Organism: Limulus polyphemus; assembly: GCF_000517525.1. Classification (NCBI taxonomy): domain Eukaryota; kingdom Metazoa; phylum Arthropoda; class Merostomata; order Xiphosura; family Limulidae; genus Limulus; species Limulus polyphemus. The sequence goes on along the minus strand of NW_013677659.1, from coordinate 4,755 downwards.
CTTCAGTAGATCTATCATAACATAGCTTCATAGAATCAGCAGACGTTTTCAAGTTTAAATCCACTTGATGGTGAATATCATCCATCCTTTCTGATAACACTTTCACGAACTCTGGCACATTTTCAGGCAACTCTTCCTAAGGCGGGTATCGTGTCAACAAACCCACTGGCAACCGAAGTTCCCGACCAAACATCAGCTTTGCTGGAGTGTATCCTAAGTGGAGCCAGGTGGTTTTCAACTCTGGACTTAAAGTCAGGTTTCCATCAAGTAAAAATGGCTGAAGCAGATAAACCTAAGACTGCATTTAATTATGGTCAAGGTCTCTGGCAATACCGAGTGATGCCATTTGGGCTAAGCAATGCTCCATCAACATTTGAGAGGCTGAAGGAGAGAGTACTGGAAGGCCTACAATGGAGAATAGCCCTATTGTCCCTGGATGATGTCATTGTGTTTGCAACAACATTTGATGAGAAAATGGCCCA
>NW_013677659.1:2407-3583 GCF_000517525.1 Limulus polyphemus | reverse complement strand
CCTATTACTGGAAGTTTGTGAAGGACTTTGCAACTATAGATGCTCCACTACATGATTTATTAAAGAAAAAGGCCAGAATTTCGAATGGAAAGTTTCTTGCCTGCATGCTTTCAAGACATTGAAAGAAAAATTGGCCTCATCTCCACTTTTAAAGCTTCCAAATCCCTCACTGCCATACATACTGGATTGTGATGCTAGTAATGTTGGAATTGGAGGAGTGTTGTCTCAGAAAGTTGGTGAAAATGAACATGTGGTGGCCTACTTCAGTAGGGTCCTGAGTTGACTAGAGAGGAACTACTGTGTAACACGAAGGGAACTCCTTGCTATAGTAAAGAGTCTGACATATTTCCATCTTTACCTCTATGGGGCTAGGTTTACCATCAGGACAGACCACGCTGCATTACGCTGGTTAAGATCATTAAAGAGGGACAACTGGCATGTCGGATCGAAAAGATAGACCAGTATAATTATGATATTGAATATAGAGAAGGAAAATATCATGGAAGTGCCGATGGACTGAGTCGAACACCCTGCAAAAATGACAGCAGACATTGCTGCAAATGAGAGGTTGAACTAACCAGGTGCCATCAAGCTGAAGTCATACTGACTGAAGGAGTTGATGACGATGAAGTGGAACCAGGTATAGATATTAAAGCAGAGCAGGAGAAAGACCAAGATTTGAAGCCAGTGATTGATTTTCTAAAAGCAAGTGTTTTGCGCCCTGCTTGGGAGAAAGTGTCTAGTCTAAGCCCTGTGACAAAGAACTATTGGGCACAATGGGACCAGTTGAAGCTTGAAGATGGTATTCTTCTCCGGGAATGGGAACTGCAGATGGGAAAGTGACGGCCTGGGAAATGGTTATACCGAGGAAGTCACGGGAAGTTGTGCTGCGTCAATCCCATGATAATTTAAGAGGAGGACATCTCGGAGTTAAGAAAACATTGAGTCACCTACAACAGAGATTTTACTGGATAGGTATGAGGCAAGATGTGGAAGAATGGTGCAGGACATGCAGTACATGTTGTGCTAAAAGGGGACCCAAGCATAAGGGACGTGCTCTAATGAAGTTATATCAAGTTGGCGCACCAATGGAAAGAGTAGTTCTTGAAATTGCTGGCCCTTTGCCCCAAACTCGTGCTGGAAACAGGTACATTAGTGTGGTGATGGATTATTTCA
>NW_013677659.1:0-1451 GCF_000517525.1 Limulus polyphemus | reverse complement strand
GGCTTTGGCATTATCACGGTCCAGGACATTTAAGTTGGAATGAGGTGAACATGGAACAAATAACGCTGCTGAAGACGTGTCACCTGGAAAAGCCACTGTCGAAGAAGAAACTGTACCCGTATTGCTATGATGTAACAAGGACATTTCTTGATGGAGCAGATGAACCCAACGTGAAGCAGAAGCCAACGAGACAGAGACCAGTACGGAAGAAGATACGTCCTGTAACATTAAAGAGACTTTGTTGAATTTTAATTTTGTGTTTGTAAATTCTGTACATTTAATTAAGTTACTGTTAATTATCTATTGGTTTAAAGCAAGTGGCTATTGTTCGGGACGAACAATACTAAGGAAGGAGCAGTATTACGGCAGCGGAAGTCACGTGACTCTAGTAACACGTCATGAGATTCTAGAGGATCATGTCTGTTCCTGGCAACTCTAGTCTTTTCAACGCGCTCTCTATTTTTGTATATATATATATATGAGCCCGCAAATGAATTGACGGCATAAAGATAATTACAGACAGGCAGAGATAGAGACCTACAATTGAGTCAAGCGCGGTAGTGACCGTAAATAAAATGCGTGAATTGTTGTGAATTATAGCGTGTGACTGTGGAAATTAAGTGTATTGCAAAGTTGTATTGAGAAAGAATAAACTAGTTTTATTTAAGAAAGGACTTGTGTCGCTAAAGTTTCATCCGAAAGAGGGAAATTAACAAACGACGGAGACGTAACATTATTATCTTTTTCCAAGAAAATATTCTTCCTTCGAATATTTCACTCTCGAAACTGAAACATTCTCTCATAAGAATTACTGAAAATATCAGATGCTCTATGTCGTAAAATAATGTTTTACACACCTTTTACCATAACATATTTAACATCTCAATGTTTTAACGTCTAGACTAAATCCTTTGTTTTTCTTATATGTTGCTTGTCAGTTTTATAGAGCTGGATTCTTTTACAGTAGGTATCTTTGACTTGTTGGCGATAAATTCGAACACTAAACGTACAGGACACAATTCACTTGTTTTAAAATGATGTATTCAAAACAAGTCAAGGTATGTACAAAAATTCTTATCACTATAGGATATCACAGATATCTAACTCTATAAATAATTCTATTTTCTTATCATAAGTCCACACAGGCAGGCTGATTCAATTACTTTAGAATCCAATTAATAACACGAATTATTTTTCTCTACTATGTTTTTTACTATACAATCTGCGATAAATTCACTTACGTTACCCGTGGGTTATCACAGTAGTATTCATAACTTTATATAATTGTCTTCTTTTCGTCAAAATCCACACAGATGGGTCCATCTACTTTAGAACACCCTGTTACGTCTCCGTGTGTTAATTAATTTTCCGTAACTTCGTTCCGACGAAACTTTAACGACACCAGTCTTTACTTAATAAAACTGGTTTATTCTTTCCGAATATAACTTTAC